>NC_062982.1:16493495-16802973 GCF_023078275.1 Leguminivora glycinivorella
AAGTTACGCATTCAGTATTTAATTCTAGCAGGGAAACGCTTTCGTAGTTTAAGTAAATATAAAAACACTATGGTAATCACGTAAACTTTAATCAGCAACTGTGAACAGTAGACTATATTAATACGACAGTAATTTTAAGTCTAAAGTAGAAAGAAGTTCTAAGAATAACTAAAGAGTTAAGTACCTATTTATAAACGCAAGTTAGGACGCGTATACAAACTGTGACCAACTAATAAAATATAATAGTAACTGTAGTCAAGACTACCTACTATGTTGATTCATATTTTTGATAATTTTAAAACAGAAGATTGTTATTTAGTCTAAAACCTGTTAAATAAGAATAATCTTAATTATGAGTTCAATCCTAGAAATATTATAGTCAATGCTTTAAGTACCTAGGTACATAGCCAAGTCACCAAACGCTAACGCTCATTCGCTAGCGAAACGCACCTGTTATTGTCGCACTAAATGTTAGTATAGTCTACTGTTAAAGTATACTGCCGGCGTAGCTGAATGGCAATCGTCGACGCCAGACGCCGACAAAAATGCAGTCTGGTGCAATACGCAAGAGCGAGAAAGATATATAGCTACGAAATAGATATTATCGTGAGCGTTTGTGCATTTGGGTACATACCCTGATTACCATAGTGTTTTTTTTTATTACCTACATCTCGCCGCAGTATAATAATACTACGAAAGCGTTTCCCTGCTAGAATTAAAGGCTGAATGCGTAACCTACTGACTATTCAGACAGCGGCGAATACTAAAAAAATAACTTTGAATTTGTTGCCAAAGTATTAGATAGTTTTTAAGCAAATATTGTTTCTTTATTACAAAACTGGATATAAAATAGTCTTGTTCTTTTTTGTTGCTAAGATAGATTTGATAAATAATACACTGCACTAAACTAATGTAGCTATTCTATGCCATATTAAGTACGTTTTGATACATTTTTCCAGTTTTTAATTGTAAACTTAGCACAACATTTGTAGACCATTTCGGTTACAATTACGCCCCGACTTTGTATAAAAATCATCTAAGACTGTCATTTACGACCCTATCAAATCATGGGTGTAAAGGACGTTATAGCATTTTGACGTGTCCTTTACAACCATCTATCTTCTAAATCATTTAGTTTATCACTACGGTTGCTACACTAGGTCAAAGATACTCGTAATCTGCATATTTTTCTTATACACGTCACAAATATAGATCAAAAAAACAAAAAAAGTGGGTTTATCTTTCTCTTGGAAACCTGCATTATATGTCCTTTACGACAATTGAACCCAAAGATATCGATTACAGTTGCGGATAAAATATTTTTAGTGCTGGTCGTAAAGGACGAAGAACAAAAAAACTTGTCCTTTACGCCCAACTTTACCACACTACTATAGAAAGTGATCCTTAAAAAGTAAGGGCTTAAAGGGCAACAATATATATCAAGGTGACTTACGACTATATTTTTATTTGTAGATTTCTTTACGACACAAATAATAATTTATAATTAATGACTTGATATTTACGCCCCTTCAGAAAAGCTATTTTTGCAAGTCCATAGTAGAAAATCTTGGTCGTAAAGGCAACTTTTTAAGAGATATCGAAATTTTAACTACACAGATCGATAGCGCTTGAAATTCTGAACAAAACTGTATATATAACTCATTTTCGCCAAAATGTCCTTTACGCCAATTGAACCCAGAGGTATCGATATTAGTTCGTACGTCCTAACGTAATAAATATAACATACGTTCACCAAAATGCTATCAGCACAGGCAGCGGTAAGAAACACTATGCATAATATTGTTTTAGAAAAAATTTTAGCCCTCATATTCATGCACAGCGGTGCATGGATATGAGGGCATTTTTAGAAAATGGGAATCCCCAATTAGCGCAAGTTGTTAACAAAAATTAACCTGGAGTCTTGTGACGACAAGTTAGCATAAAATCTGTATAAAAATTTACTTTTTTCACATTCTGAATGTAGGTTATCGCTTAAAGTTTATGTAATTAACACAAAACAATATTTTTATAGAAATGTCATGCTTAATTATCGTCACTGACAGCGAGTTAATTTTTAACAACAACTTACGCTAATTGGGGGTCCCAAATTCTGAAAATGCCCATGAGCCGAACGTTCAGTCTTTGCAACCAATCGTGGATGTAATACTAAATCATCAATCAGTCGCATTATAATATATTATTCCGCCATTAAGAACGTTCATTCGAAATTATACGAATTACTATCCCCACTTGTGTACTTATTATTTATTATCTGCTTTACTTAGACGAAAGAAAAGTAATATTTTAGTCTATACAGGTGACCTTTTTCAGACAATTCAAAAGCGAACAGGAAAGTATTCATTTCTCGCACCGGCGTAGCACAATATTTTAAGAAGAAAAATTATGTAACGTCTGACGTGACGCGAATACTTGGACTATTACTCAAGGTGTCATCTCCTTTCGGGAGGAAACGGGAGAGACGCTTGTTTTCCTGCTTCAGAATTAGAAAACAAGCTATAAGAGACTAGCGGGCAGTTAAATCGTTAATGATATGGATTGCACCAATTCGAAGGACGAACCAAGTAAAAGCTACAGTGGAAGGTTAAGCACAGGAATATGTCAGAAAGACAGGTATCAGATAAAAATTGGAGCATGTTGTCACAGTATAATAAAGAGAACTATCGTACAGTATGGCCACTCCCGATCCCCGCTGAAAGTGCCGCTCACCCCCTCTCGGTTACCTCACAGTTTACCGTTTGTCCAAAAACGCGAACAGTCGACCTATCATATTTCACTCATACAAGCTTAGTACGCGTTCACCTACACGAGCTTAGACTGTGAGCTAAGAACGCGCCTCTTTCATAAATTTGATCGCCAGATGTGTGATGTAGTCACTATCCGATATCCATATTACAGATATATTTCAACATATCACAAAAAGGTACATAGCTCCAAACTGCTAATAATTTAGGTACCTACAAGGATTTAACTAGGCTACTATTTATTTATTTATTTTATTTATTTGAAAACAATCCAAACAAATCCAATGCGTCATGAAATGAAATAAAATAAAAAAACAGTAAATAAGAGCATTTAAAAAAAACATTACAAACAATAAAAGTATTACAACTAAACAATAGATTTGGGCGATGAGGGAACAGCGTGGCTCCGTAGCGTCGTTTGCCCCGGTGTAGAGTTTGGTAGGTTGCCCCGGAACCGCCGAAAAACCACACCTTTCGGCCAGAAGTCTGCGCTCGCGATGGTGTCCTGCAGCAGCCGCGGCACGCGCACCACGAACGAACTGAAGTGCACGCGACTGTAGCAGAGCTGTACCATCAATGGGTATTTTACTAGGTAGTACACTGTGTCAAGGTAGCATTCTAATCTCGAATTTTATAGATAAGGAAATTCGAAACGATTGGAGATAAATCAACACGAGTTCCAAATACCCTCTTCACACGTGTATACGATGTTTTTCAGTGCATAACATGGCCCATTGATGTTTCGGCCTGACAAGAAAATGTTAATGTGCTACTTTGCGAACTAGTGCGGCAATCATATTTACACCACACTCAATTTCATACTTGTCTAGATAATATCATGAATCTAACCTACCTAGTACATAAAAAAAAAAAAATTGGGGACACCTTCCACAGATCAACTTAGCCCCAAACTAAGCATAGCTTGTACTATGGGTGCTAAGCGACGATATACAATACTTAAATAGATAAATACAAATTATGATTTTTACTAATTTATAAAATCTAGTAAATATTTTTTGCAATTACGGTTCGTAGCATGTTTTGGATTTGGACCTTATAGAGCGATAGAAGAAACAAGTTCATCTATTTGTATAGGGGCCGAGCGTGTCAGATTTTGTACTGAAGTTGCTACTTGCCTGTGATTTTAAATATGTCTCAGACCCTTGAGCGTTCATAGTTTTTGTGTTGTTGCAATAGTAACGAGGCATTTTTTATGTTTTTGTTGACTTTAACTTACAAGAATTGACGACCGAAAGCTGTGCAAGCTGCGAATAAAGATGGACAAATGTGGATATTACTGTTTATTTGACACGCTAAGTAGATACGTTTGCTTGATGTATGGTATATATGACATCTGTGTTCGAGACATTATTGACAGGTTCCAATAATATGTCAAAATATATTCCACTCCGCTGATGTCTCATGCCTTAACCTAGAACCACCTTTACAACGATGGTATCTTCAGTGTTGTCACTTTCACAGTATGAATTATCGGGAAAAATATTGCAAAAACATTTTCTTTATTCTCATAGACCTATTTATGTTAATTTGTTACAGTTTCACAAATTTGCTATCATTCCTTCGCCCTCTTCGTGAAAAAGGGGTCTTGTTTTAGTACAGGAATTATTACAGCTGTTGAACTTTTTTATGACAATGAAAAGAGAGATTATTTTAAAAGTTTCAAACTTTGGTACGGGAGATAAGATAAATTACAACATAGGGTTTCTTTAACGATTTGTTGCAATAAAGATTCTACTTCATATGAATTTGAGTGGGTTGGTAAATAGGTACTTAGTTTTTATTTATTGATATAAATGCATGCAATTTTCTTATTCATCTTGACGGGGGATTTATATTAAGTACATTGCATTAGAAACTTAATACTCGAGACCACCGGTTAATAATTTATGTAACCTCCATTTTTTATGTTGGTATTTTTAATATTTTAATTTTTTCCAGCTCACAACTTACGTAAGTAGTAGTAGTAGTAGTAAGTAGTGGTTTGTACGAGCGACGTACAAAATCGGTCGTTCGTGATTGTTTTTGTATTGAAGAACATAAAGTAAGTATACAATTTTTATTAAGTACATCTTTTTTAGTAATATATACCTAGTCTCTGTTGCGTTTCACAGTATTTTATTGCCATATTCATCATATATGTATAAGTAATATGTCAAAGAAACAATGTAAACAAGAAATTAACACATATCTAGGTGATAGATGCACATATTTAAGACATTATAAAATAAATAAACTATCTACCCGCACAATTGCACTTCTTTAAAACATTTCGCACACAGAATTGAAAAAGTAAAAATCGTGCAATTTTTCTGCAATTCAGAAACAATAAGCTTGCACAGACGCTTCGGATTGCACGTGACTGCTCGAACAAATCGACTGCCAACGGACACACATTTAGAGCGCATTCAGACTTGGTTTTTTGCGTGTAAGCTCCATTTACTGTACGCACCGCACAGAATAGAAGTGAAAAAATTTAAATAGATGATAGCAGAAATACTTACGACCCGATGGGAACATCAGTATATCATCATACATATGAACAACAAAATTTGGATGGGATATGGTCCTGGATATGGTGCGGTCCTTTTGAATCACGGTAAAGGCATTTATTTGTGTGATGAACACAGATATTTATTCCTGAGTCATGGATGTTTTACATGCATATAAGTATGTATTCGTCTATAATAGTATTTTATACAATCGTGATATAATACAAAGCTTTTCAGTTGAGTACCGTGTTTAGGCCACGAAGCTTGCTGAGTGGCCTAATAGTACGGTACGAGAGTGAAAAGCTTAATTATATCACTATTGTATACAATACTTTTTCTATGAGTCATCATCTTCATCATCAATTGACGAAAAATATAATCATTCAAGTTAAAATTAATGTTGAGAGCGTCGTTCACCGTTGTATCAACATCGAATTACCTGGCAACCAATTGTTTGTAATAGCCGTCTCTGATTGGTCGATAACGCGATAGATTAAAAAAAATGTGTTTCAGATACAGAAAAATTTGCCAGGTATCGCAAATTAGTATAGAACTTGTATGAAGTTCTATTTTTGAATTTTTTTCAGTTAACTAAATTGAAGTGTAATGAAATATTATAGTTGACTAAGTGTCAAAGACTATCCAACACTGTAAAGTCAGCACATATAGTTTAGTCTGTGATGTCCTAATTGACAGATTAAAGTCGACGAGTAGAAAAAAGTATGTAAATCATCGTCTAGCACCCATAGTACAAGCTTTGCTTAGTTTGGGGCTAGGTTCATCTGTGTAAGGTGTCCCCCAATCATCATCATCATTTGCCACGGCTCATGGGAGCCTGGGGTCTTTGACAACTAATCCCAAGATTTGGCGTAGGCACTCGTTTTTACGAAAGCGACTGCCATCTGACCTTCCAACCCGAAAGGTAAACTAGAGCTTATTGGAATTAGTCCGGTTTCCTCACGATGTTTTCCATGGTGTCCCCGAATATTTATTTTTATATGTTCGTAATAAAATTATGTTTTAAGAACGTCTCTTTTCACTCTGACAGGTCGGAATCCAATCACAGTGTAATCTTAATAGTATGCACATCTAAGAACTATTGTTCAAATACGGCGATTACGGACAATCGCATAATCATAATGACTTACGATTATATTGTACGTCGTCGCCGTATAAATTACTGACCCCTGTCCCCCCGAATGAAAACAACATACCTTGAAAAGCCTATCCTCTTTTCTTGGTTGAAGTACGCCTTAAGTATACCTACAAAAAGTCGACCTTGTTCTTGAAAAAACCGGCCAAGAGCGTGTCGGGCCACGCCCAGTGTAGGGTTCCGTAGTTTTCCGTATTTTTCTCAAAAACTACTGAACCTATCAAGTTCAAAACAATTTTCCTAGAAAGTATTTATAAAGTTCTACTTTTGTGATTTTTTTCATATTTTTTAAACATATGGTTCAAAAGTTAGAGGGGGGGGACGCACTTTTTTTTCCTTTAGGAGCGATTATTTCCGAAAATATTAGTATTATCATAAAACTATCTTAGTAAACCCTTATTCATTTTTAAATACCTATCCAACAATATATCACACGTTAGGGTTGGAATGAAAAAAAATATCAGCCCCCACTTTACATGTAGGGGGGCTACCCTAATAAAACATTTTTTCCATTTTTTATTTTTGCACTTTGTTGGCGTGATTGATATACATATTGGTACCAAATTTCAGCTTTCTAGTACTTACAGTTACTGAGATTATCCGCGGACGGACGGACGGACGGACGGACGGACGGACAGACAGACATGGCGAAACTATAAGGGTTCCTAGTTGACTACGGAACCCTAAAAACGAGAGGCTAAAAACGTGTCGAGCCCTGTTACTCGTGCCATACCTACCTATAAAAATTAGGGATATACCGAATAGTCGCCGACTAGTCGGGAAAGCCGACTATCCGGCCACATTTTTGTAGTCGGCGACTAGTTGGCAAAAAAGGCCCATTAGTCGGCACTTCATTAGTGATAGAAAAACTGAAAGCTACAGGTGAAAATTATGGTTGTATTATGTACCTATTCGTAATCAAAACAACAAATATCAGTAATTATCACAGAAATAAATTTCCTACCTAGAATTATCGATTTCATAAGCAGGATCACTACCCACTAAGCCAAGCCGATTGTCAAAAATGGAAAATATATATAAATATGTATTGTCATGAACCTTCGAACTTGTAAAAAATCATGAGAAGCGCGAACGAAGGACCCAAAATAACATTCAAAATGTGAATTTAGCCGACAATTATGTTTTGGCCGATTAGCCGACTAATCGGCCACCCAAGCGCCGACTAGTCGGTAGTCGGCCTAGTCGGCCAAATCAATAGTCGAGACATCTCTAATAACAATATCTATCTTTATATTTCACTACTTTTAATGAATCAGTAAAGTAAAAAAGCTATTTTTAATTTTTACCTCAACAATAAGTGCTTAATGGAAGGATTATAAGCACTCATCGCGTTATTTCGCAAAAACGTCAGTATAATCTACGGATTCGAAATGTCCATTTAGATTGTGGTTTGATAAAATATTTAACCCAGGATTGTTCGCGTTGGGCCATTCCACTGGTTGATGGAATCTAGAACCGTTAATATGAATTTCAAATTAAATTTAAATAATATTGAAGTTTGTTAGTTTAATGTAGGTAGGTACTTGAATAAGTACCTTTTATTTTGAGATTTGTGAGGTGATAAGTTTTCGCTCGAGAGAAGTTTTGGAAAAAAATAAGCTGCTATGTTACCTTGAGGAATCCGTGAAGGGGATTAAATTGTCAATTTAAAATGATACACGGAATAAAAATCTGTTATATTTAAATAGATAACGACATGGCTGTGAGTATTTACAAATAAGAATCTGGTTTTGTAAATACGTGGTGAATATACAGTAAGTATAGGTAGATATAAGCTAAGCATCTGATAAGATTATTTTTTAAGAGTTACATTACTGTTAAAAAATCCCGAAAATTTTTTTGAGCAACCATATTATGTTATGCGAAACGAAACTTTTAATACATACATACATACATATAATCACGCCTGTATCCCATAAAAGGGTAGGCAGAGCACATGAACTACTAAAGTTTCAGTGCCACTCTTGGCAAAAAGGGGTTGATAGAAATCGAAATTGTGCCATTGCAGTGACAGGTTGCCAGCCTCTCGCCTACGCCACAATTTAACCCATATCCTACAGTCGACTTCTACGACACCCACGGGAAGAAAGGGGGTGGTGAAATTCTTAACCCGTCACCACACGGGGATTATTTTTTTTGTATTTTCAGCCTGTGTGGTGACGGGTTAAGGATTTCACCACCCCCTTTCTTCCCGTGGGTGTCGTAGAAGGCGACTATGGGATATGGGTTAAATTGTGGCGTAGGCGAGAGGCTGGCAACCTGTCACTGCAATGTCACAGTTTCGTTTTCTTTCAACCCCTTATTTGCCAAGAGTGGCACTAAAGCTTTAGTAGCTTCATGTGTTCTGCCTACCCCTTTATGGGATACAGGCGTGATTGTATGTTATGTTATGTTTATTTTCAGATATTTCATGACTTAGAACCGTAAACTTTCTAATTTTACTATTTACGTACCTATTGCTAATATTATTATTTTGCCAGGTGCTACATTTTTTACAAGCCTGAAAAGAGGAATTAAACACCTTGGCCAATAAATAAGAAAGCCTCCGATCACATGCCTGGTTGACCTCGCATCTGCTTCAGCCATTAATTACATGTAACCTGAGACTTTTCTTAATTAAGGCTAGGTATGTAATTCTTGCTGGCGGAGAGGTACGGGCTTAAAGTGGAAGCCAGGGAGCGAGGAGAGGTCCCGGACGCTGAGGAAGCCGAGAGAAGGGAGCGGGCTGCCGCGGAGCGCCTGAAAGAAAGATGGAGGGATGCCTTGGAGAATAGCGCTTATGGAACCCGAACCATAGGTGCTATCCTCCCAGTGATGGACGAGTGGCTCAGCCGCAGGAGGGGGGCCCTAACATACAGGATGACGCAGGTGGTGTCCGGACACGGCTGTTTCGGACATTACCTGCATAGAATACGGAGAGAGCCGGGGCCTCACTGCCACGAATGCGGCGCAGCGGACGACACGGCCCAGCACACTTTGGAAGAGTGCGGTCGCTGGGCTGTTGAAAGAGCCACCCTCAGGGCGGCGACGGGGATGGCGGACCTCTCGCTACGCAGCGTAGTAGAAGCTATGCTGGGTAGCGAGAAAAACTGGAATGCGGTGGTTTCCTTCTGCGAAGTGATCATATCGCAGAAGGAAGAAGCAGAGAGGGAGCGAGAAGCAGCCGCAGACGCTCTTCCGCTACGACGCAGGCGGCAGGGTCGAAGGCGAAGAGCGTACGCTCGCCTCGAGCCGTAAGGGGTATTACCCCCTGATTGAATGCCAGCGAGGGGGATCAAGCGTCTCTGATCCCCCTCTTTATGCGGGTGCCTTGGCCGGGCAATGCCGGAGGGCGCCGTGGTGAATGACATGATGACAACATCGATCCCAGCGCGCCCTCACGAACGGCAAAGAGGATAGAACGCCGGAGTGGGTTTAGTGGGTAGGGCCAAGTTTCCCCCCTCTCGACAGGGGAGGGGAAAGAAACGGCGAGTCCCACACATCGTGCGTAACAGCATTCCCACTCCGTCAAAAAAAAAAAGTATGTAATTCTACTATTAATCAAACGATATCTGTGTTCAGTTGTTCAATATACTACAAAGACATATGTAACTCCGTATAGACAGATAAAGTCTAAGAAAAAAAACGTACCTCAAAACCATACAGAAAAGGCTACGGTAACCTAGATGGCGATACACTTTTGGGGGACGCTCGGTTAGATGGCGCTAATATTAATATTTGACATTTTAACACATATCAAGCTAAGAATATGGGCCAAATTGTCAAAACTGAGGTTCAAAAGTTTTAAGCCTGTGTCAAGAGATAGCAGTCTATGCACTGTGATTACACATTTTACTTTGACAGTAACTATCTATACTCGATCCTGTTTGATACTAGGTAGTAAAATACCCATTGATGGTAGCCTAGTTAAATTCTATGTACCTAAATTGTTAGCAGTTTGGAGTACGTACCTTTTTGTGATATGTCGAAATATATCTTTAATATGGATATTATGCCATCATCGGATAGAGACTACAACATCACACGTCTGTAGAGGAGTGGAATGAGAATTTGTATGGGGGGGTCATAATAATTCCCACAGAACCGAAGTTTGGTTTTTTTAGTTCTTTGTGTGTGTCTTTTTGACATACTATAAATATAGTAAAATATATTTATGAAAAATGCGTTTTTTCGACCGCCAAAAGTTGTATGAAAAATTACTATGGAAAAAAAATCCTAAAATTTAAAAATCGTCTCTGGTATCAACTTACGGGGATTTAGGCGGCAAATTTTTTTATAGCGTTGATGTTTAGCAAAAATATAAATATTTTTCACTATTTTGGTAAAATAAAAAATGATAAAAATCATATAAATTTGATGAAAGGAAGTAATTAAAACATAAATTTCAGCAATGTAATTTTTTTCATATGTCCCACACCATGGTAAATACGGGTACGATCCGCCTGGTGATTAACAGTTACGGTAGCCTATGACGCCTGCCAATCTAGAGCCTCCACATGCGCGTTACTGGCCCTTTAGGGTACCTTTCCACTAGAGATGCGCAACGTGATAGTGTTTGATATCCACCAATCATGTTCACTGTTCACAAAGCGTAGCGCTAGTAGGAACGGGTTCGACTAAGCTGATTGTGGATATCAGAAGCATCCATAACACATCTCTGGTGGAAAGGCACCCTTAACAGTCCTCAGCTAGCTCGCAGGATAACGCGCGTCCGCGGGAGAAAAATCCTCCTAAGCCTACATCGAAAACAGATGCCTTATCTCGCTGTCCAAGGCTCTAAGTCACGCGGCCCCGGTAGCCCAAAGAAGCGCTGCCTGGACGTCGTGGGAGCGGACATACAAGAGAACAATCTCACGTCTAAGTATGCTGAAGACCGGGCAAAGTGGAGAAGACTGAGTAGGAAAGCGGACCCTGGCGCTAGGCCGGGAAAACGCTAGGTTGAAGAAGAAGAAGCCGCAGTGTGCGACCATATACGGGTCCAGGGTGTGTGGATGCGCAGATTTATGACTAGAAAAACCGATGATTATTAGGTTTTGGTTTTCTCTCGTGTTCGATATAATGCTTTATCGACAGTTTTTTTATGGGATGCGACAATTTATATACTTATATTGAACCCCACCAAAATACAAGTTCATGGTAAATACGGTTACCCAATAGGAGGATTTTTCTCCCGCGGACGCGCGGTATCCTGCGAGCTAGCTGAGGACTGTTAAGGGTGCCTTTCCACCAGACATGTGTTATGGATGCTTCTGATATCCACAATCAGCTTAGTCGAACCCGTTCCTACTAGCGCTACGCTTTGTGAACAGTGAACATGATTGGTGGATATCAAACACTATCACGTTGCGCATCTCTAGTGGAAAGGTACCCTAAAGGGCCAGCAACGCGCATGTGAAGGCTCTAGATTGGCAGGCGTCATAGGCTACCATAACTGCTAATCACCAGGCGGATCGTACCCGTATTGACCATGGTGTGGGACATATGAAAAAAATTACATTGCTGAAATTTTTGTTTTAATTACTCCCTTTCATCAAATTTTATGATTTTTATCATTTTTTATTTTACCAAAATGGTGAAAAATATTTATATTTTTGCTAAACATCAACGCTATAAAAAAATTTGCCGCCTAATTCCCCATAAGTTGATACCAGAGACGATTTTTAAATTTTAGGATTTTTTTTCCATAGTAATTTTTCATACAACTTTTGGCGGTCGAAAAAACGCATTTTGCATAAATATATTTTACTATATTTTTAGTATGTCAAAAAGACACACACAAAGAACTAAAAAAACCAAACTTCGGTTCTGTGGTAATTATTATGACCCCCAAGGCTATATCTCCTCTACTAATATGAAAGAGGCGCGTTCCTAGCACACAGTCTAAGCTCGTGTAGGTGAACGCGTACTATGCTTGTATGAGTGAAATATGACAGGTCGACTGTTCGCGTTTTTGACAGACGGTAACTGTGCGGTTTCAGCGGGAGGTGGGCGGCACGTACGATAATTATCATTATTATACTGTGACAAAATGCTCCAATTTTTATCTGATACCTCTTTGATATAATCCTCCTCCTTACGTTATCCCGGCATTTTTGCCACGGCTCATGGGAGCCTGGGGTCCGCTTTGATAACTAATCCCAAGATTTGGCGTGGCACAACGAAAGCGACTGCCATCTGACCTTCCATCCCAAAGGGTAAACTTGACCTTATTGGAATTAGTCCGGTTTCCTCACGATGTTTTCCTTCACCGAAAAGCGACTAAATACATTTCGCATATCAAAATAAATTCAAACAAAAGAACTTTTTCGCATTTTCCGTTTCCATCCGCGCGTACCACTTCCTTGTTCACAGCAGCCACTACCAATTCATTTGAATGAAAGGGTAAAAGATTTCGGAATCGTATTACAGTGGCCCGTTTCCGAGTATTTTGAGTTTCGAATCGTTTACCATCGCCGTTCTTTTGTTGGGTGACTGATCTCGTTTTGCGTTTCAATTTGTGAAGAACTTGTAGGTACCTACTCTTTGTAACATTTTTTTAGGGTTCCGTAGTCAACTACCGTAGGAACCCTTATAGTTTCGCCATGTCTGTCTGTCCGTCCGTCCGTCCGTCCGTCCGTCCGCGGATAATCTCAGTAACCGTAAGCACTAGAAAGCTGAAATTTGGTACCAATATGTATATTAATCACGCCAACAAAGTGCAAAAATAAAAATAAATGTTTTATAAGGGTACCCCCCCCCCCCCCCCCCCCCCTACATGTAAAGTGGGGGCTGATATTTTTTTTCATTCCAACCCCAACGTGTGATATAATTGTTGGCTAGGTATTTAAAAATGAATAATCAGATATTTTTTTGATAATATTAATATTTTCGGAAATAATCGCTCCTAAAGGAAAAAAAGTGCGTCCCCCCCCCCCTCTAACTTTTGAACCATAATTATGTTTAAAAATATGAAAAAAATCACAAAAGTAGAACTTTATAAAGACTTTCTAGGAAAATTGTTTTGAACTTGATAGGTCCAGTAGTTTTTCAGAAAATACGGAAAACTACGGAACCCTACACTGAGTGTGGCCCGACACGCTCTTGGCCGGTTTTTTATTTCATAAAGTCGTATTTCCAATAATGCTTTATTAAATTTCAGGAATGAACGATAATAATATAGTATGATAGTAATTCTTAGGTTTATTAAATTTGAAGCGAGTTATAAATTAAAACACGACAAATGGACTGTCTTGAATCGACACAAGTTGCAAAATGACCTCTTGTGTCTAATTGTTTTGCGATTTCACTTAGCTATACGAAGTTTATTTTATTTTATTTGTTAGGAAAACTTACAGCTTAAGTTACAATAAGGCTTATAACATATAGGCAATGAGCCAATAACAAGTTTCCACAGATAGAAACTAGTCAAATCAAATTACTCTCAATATTGGTTAGAGAATTTATAATACAGTAAAGGACTTAAAAAAAAAATATTATAGGACATTCTTACACAGATTGACTGAGGCCCACGGTAAGCTCATGAAGGCTTGTGTTGCAAGTACTCAGACAACGATATATATAATATACAAATACTTACATACATAGAAAACATCCATGACTCAGGAGCCCTTACCGGGTTTCGAACCCGGGACCGCGGCGTAGCAGGCAGGGTCACTACGCGCTAGGCCACACCGGTCGTCAAATATTTCTTTCTTATATTTATTCATGATATACATAATTAAAAATCTTTTCCAGGTCAATGAACACAAAAGCCTACAAACAAAGCAATTTTCAAACATAGCAATCCTGATCAAGTACACAAAACGGGCACAGCAACATCGTACACAATAGTTACGATTCTTTTGGTTAATTCGCGTTGTTTTTCCTTTTAATAATTACACGGGCCAGAAACAAAGCTATTGTGCCCGTGTAAGAAGTGGGTCTGTAGACGAAACTCTTTGTTTTCGGCCCGTCAGCTTTTTTCTAGTTCGCAGTTGAAGGGGTACGAATAATGTTAGCAATGTTAGCGGAAACGGAGACAATATATTTTTATTTTTAGATTTTGTTGTATACGCGGTTAGTTCATTAAATGAATAAATATTTTAGGACGTTTTTACAGTGATTGAGTCCTATGGTAAGCTCAAGAAGGCTTGTATTGTGGGTATTCAGACAACGATATAATATTATATAATACTAGCTTTTTCCCGCGGCTTCACTCGCGTTAGAACGAGACCAAAAGTAGCCTATGTCACTCTCCATCCCTTCAACTAGCTCCACTTAAAAAATCATGTCCATTCGTCACTCCGTTTTGCCGTGAAAGACGAACAAACAAACAGACACACATTTTCCTATTTATAATACCAGTATGGATGATACATAGAAAACATCCATGACTCAGGAAAAAACAACTGTGCTCTTCGACAAATAAATACCCTTACCGGGATTCGAACCCAGGACCGTGGTCACTAACCAGTAGGCCAGACCAATCGTCAAAATTCTTTGTATACGTAGGTAAGGACATCTATTTAACTATTGGAGATTATTTGGTTATCGATTTACTTTGTGTAGTTACATTTCCTATTTAACTGTCCTGCAGTTTGGCAGAAGATTTAATATTGTTTAAAAGGGTTTATTTTGAGAATAAACGATTTTTTTTTTATGAATAAAGTATCCTGAACTAAAAATTTGGTCTTTGAAACGGTTTAGGCATCTTTATCGTTTAAGTAATAATTAATATTCATATACAACATAAAGTACAGTCAACAAACGTATTTCCTTAATACTCACCATTACTTATTTGTATTTCGAGAGAATAAAGAATTTTCGCAATACCAGTTTCACGTTCAATAATTTCTCATTGTTTCACTGTTTATGCTTCCCAATCGTCTCGTTAAGCGTCCAATTTATTTTCCCAGGCAACTTCTTCATAATAATATAAAATGAACGATATCGTGCATAAATCAGTGACGCAAATGAGAGAAACGAAAAATCACCATTAAGCCAGTCATTCGGAAGATCAAGACTGCGAGTTGATTCATGAAAACCATTTTTTTCATACAACGTCGCATTAAGGAATTTTTCATTTTGTCCGTCGGATTAGTGCACTGTGAGTTCAAATTAAGCTTCAGAGTCAAAATGAGAAATTATGCGTTACTTTGAGATTCGAATATTGTTTACCAGAAATACCTAATACCTAAATAATACAATTTTAATCAGATGTTGCCTACTTCTAATACACGTAGGAATCTGACCGTCCTACAATTTGATAATAAGCTTTGAAATAAAAATTACAGTCATGGTTCACACCACACCACAGATCTCATTTCATTGACCAAGTAGCTAATAACAAGTACGTGTAACCCTTCTTAAAATTTGTTAAGTAGGTAGTTATAAAAAATATTCCGATGTAAATAAATACGTCGTAAGCAGGTATATGATTTTTTTCACCATTTCAGAAAAAAAAGACACATGTATACAAACCTTTCAGACAATGCATCGAAAGGTAAAACGTAATTTCTCTTCTGAGAAAGTTTCAAGTTCCCTTTTTTATTGTCTATGCCGGGTGGCCATTGTTCAACGTGGGGTAAATTTTAGCATTCGCCATCTCGACAATTATAAAAGTTTTAATTGCTCGCACTTTTGTAATTACGAAAAATACAGTCTCATGGGCAAAGGAAATATTAACGAACTTGAAAACCGGTCAAGCGTGGGTTACAATGAAAAAAAAAAAGTTTTGTTTTTTACACTGTACATCAAAAGTATCGTGTCAAATAACGCTTCAGAAGTAACTATCGTTCAGTTACCGTTAAACAAAAATACATTTCAGAGAGAAACAGAATAATTCAATTTCGACATTTTTTTCTGACCAAAGTATACCAGACCCTTTAGCACAACTTGCCTTGTCGCGCGCGAGTCCATACATCAAGCGCAACTTCAAGTATGGACTCGCGCACGACAAGGCAAGTTGTGCTAGAGGTCAGAAAAAAATGTCGAAATTGAATTAGATGTAGTTTATAGTCAGATAGTTCTGTTGTCGAAGCGGACCCCAGTCTCCCATGAGCCGTGGTAAATGCCGTGCCGGCATAACGCAAGAAGGATGATGATTATTCAGGATATCAGATATTGGTGTGTTGTTTCATCCGCTACCTTCTATACAGATTTAGATGCTGAGTCTAGAAGAGCATATTTTTATTTTCTTGTCTGTTTTACTTTTTCTTCCAAATGTGAGAATTTTGTACTTTTTCTACTATGAGCTGTTTTGATTCCGCAGGAGAAAAAAAAATGTCTCACAATTTTTTTCCACTGAGTTACAATTACTCATACAACTTGTTTGATCGTAACTCAGAGGAATACGGAAATTTTAGTAGAATCGAAAGAGCTCATGATTCTGAGTAGAAAAAGTGCAAAAAATACCAGTAATAGAAAAAAAAAGTGAAATCAAAAACAAAATAAAAATATGCCCCTAGATACTGTCATCGACGAGGACATGTACTTTGGTTCGTGTGTCAATATTGGTTAGATCTGAGATAGGTACTAGTATTTCCATGAAAAACACGATTTTTATAGAACGTGTATTTTTTCCGTTTGTGATTGGAGAGAGGATTTGGTGTTCGTCAGTGTATTTCTACTGTACTTTTATCTTCCGAAGATTATGACCATCAATTTTTTCACATGAAAATGTTGTAGTAGTTTGTATTACTTATGGATAAAAAAAATAAGCTCTCCAACACATTTCAAACTTTATTTTTATATAAAGTTAAAGTTGTTTATTTTTAACTCTAAAATACTTTAAAATCATTTTTTTGTGTTTTTTAGTGTTCACTTCTATAAATAATTCAAAAACATATTTTAAACCAACGGAACTCCAAAAACCTTATAACGATCACTTTTCGCAATGGGTGGAAAGTCCGACAATCGGTCCAGAAAATAAAGTGCTAAATCAGTGCAAAAGTAACATTGAGTTATATTGAAATAAGGGCCGGACTTTTTTCATTGACTGCCCGAAAAAGTAACAGGGGTGCCAATAAAAAATCACATAGATTTATGGGGTCCAAATTCTAATTTTCCTATGCTTTGCAGGTTTATCCCTTATAAAGTATTATCTCGATATTTTTTTTTCGATATTGAATTCTATGCGTTTTTTTCCGTAGGATGGTTGTGAACACAAAGCTTAAAAAAACAGCAAGATATTATTTTTATTCAAATTCCAAATATAGTAGAAACATTTTGTAACAAAATACTATAATAATACAATGAACACCTTTGTAAATTATGGGGAACAATTCCACAAGATATTAAACAAGCCAAAAACCGCGGCAAGGTTTTTCAATAACCACTTTCCTTGTCCTAAGACATTTTGGAAATATGTTCGCACAAATGCATTATTTCATAATTATGTGCCAAAACGGTGTAACTAATATCCAATGTAGCTACTTTTTGACAACATTAAATTTACAACTTGGGAACAAATCAAATTATTTTATTGAATATTTTTTTGATTTGTTCTTTTTTTGAAGTAGTCACACTACTATATATAAATTATAAATTTAAATAGATATCATACACGAAAGAAAAAACGACTACGTGCCCACTGGTGGCCGAGCCGGGAACCGAACCCGGGTCTTCAGCTTACGCGGCTAACCCCCGTTCCCGGCTCGGCCACCAGTGGGCCTTGTCGTTTTTACTTTCGTGTATGATATCTATTTAAATTTATAACATTAAATTTAAATAAAAACTTCGATCTTTCAGACAAAATTCTCTGCTATATATCCATAGCCACCGCCCAAGAGTAATGCACTTCAATATCTGCTGGAATGGACTTGCGCATTGTCTACGTGCTCCCAATCCTGAGAGGACGCGCCGGAGCCGCGTGAATTTCAATAACCTACATCAACATCATTTTAATTCCTGTGTAAATCTGAAGCGACGTCTTGGAATCAATCTAGGCATTTTTATTTAATATAGGCTGCCAATTACTATAATAAGTTAAGGTTCTTGACACAGTAATGCAAAACAGGCAACACACGATAAAGGATTTGTGTTAACCTATTTTTTTACTTTTGGGATTGTGAAAATTTTCAAAACGAAAAGGTCATTTTTGCAAATTGAAGTTTAAAAATCCAGCTTTAACATGGCACCTACCGTACTCTCATGTTTAGATTTTGGTACATATTAGGATTTCCACAAATAATCAGTGGCTCTTTGAAGTCAGTAAATTTGTTTTTCTCTCTGTTTATTCAGTCATAATTGCCCCTCTCTATACTTCATTGAAAATATAACCAAACGGACCAAAAATATGGCTCATTTCGCATAAGAGATGAAGTCTCTTGTCAGTTGAATAAAAAACTATTTAATTTTAAAACACAATTAATATGCCCTTCTATTTCATGTTAAGGTTGTAGTTGTGTTGTAGATACCTACTGAGATATTGCTTTCAGTTGCTGAATGTGTACGTAAACATCAACTAGTAATAAAATAAGAAGGATCAGGTGTTTGCTACTGAAAATAGTTAGTTATATTTCTCTAAAGTGAAATGTATAATTTCTTTGAGAAAATAAAGATCTATAAACCTAAAATATGTTTCTTCCTGTAGGTATTCTATCTATTATATCTACAAGGCAACCCTAAAATGATTAATATAATAATTAAAGAATTACCAAAGTAATAAGACAGCTAATTCAAAGTCTCAACAATTAACAAGATTCCACTGCTTATTACCCACACGCGACAAAGAAAACACAAAGTAAAAACTAGACCAAAGCAAAGCAAGTTCATAAATCCAGAGCAAACCGAGGCACTATCACAGTGACAGATTTAAACCCCCCGTAGATAACGAGGCGGCATTGTAGGTGGAAAGGTTGGCACTTTTGTCCTTACAAATTATGGTGCACTTACATCGCAACGCTATGTAAATCAACGGAAGAGGAATGTCCTGGGAAAACGTGGTTTATGCACAGTTTAACACGTTCTAATGTGAGTATTTAGAGGTGTTTAGATGCAATTATATTTGTATAACTGTGTAAGGGGGACTACTCTTATAACATAGGTGTCCTAACTAGGACTCCCTGCGGAATATCAAGCTGAAAGAATAATTTTAGGGCTGTTATTGACACGTTCGGATCTTGAGACACAACGTCTGTGATCAATATAATCAAACGTCTATGCCAGTGATACGTATATATTATATGTTAAAAAAAATCCTTCTCCTATGTCTGTATCATATTAAGTGTATATACAACTTTACCGGCCTATGCCAGCAACCCAGCACGTATGTTCAAAACTGACCCCTCTTCTTATAGTCACAAAGTTTTTGGGAGTTGATGCATCATGAGTTGCTAATCACGTTTTAGTGGTCAGAATAGGAACTCTTAATAACACTAATCATTGTTTACATTTGCAAAAAATTATAGGACTGACAGACTTATAAGGGATATTACTAGGACGACGAAGATTGACTTTACTAAGTTTAATTGAGGGTCTCTAATTTTTTTTTACATTTTATTGTGCTTGCTAAAGTTAGGACATATGTATGATAAGCAACATCTTTTCTATTTAGATTCTATTTGTCTAACGGAATATAATCATCAAGTGCCGTAGCCGAATGGCATTTCTGCGACATGAGATGAAAACGAAACACCGCGAAAGGTAGTCTGGCCAAGTCGCACCAATACGCATGAGCGATAGATATATCTACGAGCGTTTCGTTTTGTGAGCGTTTGTGCCATTTCCCCAGGTGACTACCACGATTACCTTATTAAGTGCCTTATGCCATACTTACTATTTATTGAACTAAGAATTACTTTGTTTTACTTAATATTTTTAGTAGCTACAATGAACTTGGTTACCACCGCCCATGAGGCCGACCGACTTTGTAAACCATGAGGTTTAGAATAGAATAGAATAGAATAGAATCGTTTATTGCATGTCACAAACCAGATATAAAGGTGTTACATATAATGTGTGGTTAGTTTTGTGTGACGTCCTGTAAGGACATAGCAAATCTAATACTTACATCTAACTTAAATATAATGTTTAACAATATATTTATATCTTAACAATAGTAGGAACTCTGATACAAAGTCTTAAAACAAACTCAAGAATAAAACACATTCAAAATAGAAGATAAATAATTATTCCTTATAAATTTGGAGCAGTCATTTTTTATTTCAAAGCAGATTAGAAGTCGCTTTTCGGATGATCTTTTGTGATTTAGATCAAAATTTAAATATATTCGAGTAATATCAATTCTGTTTTTCAGATTGACACGTTTCAAGTCACAGCTTACTTTTACAGCGAATTGGGTAATTTCTAGTAGTATTATGTAGACAATATTATACAAAAAAAAAACTGTCATCGGTGTGTAAAATGTATTGAAAATATGTAAGCAATAAATATAGAAATACGTGCACATCAGATTTGTTTGGGGCTAGGTTGATCTTTGTAAGTTATATATCCCTTAATATTGATATATTACAGAAGTTCTGTTCTTACGATTCAAATGCAATACAGACCGATATTATGATCGATACGGAATGATATTATTATGATTACACCAGTCACAACCTGTATATCTATGTTTTCTGTTCTCTATCATAATTTCTATTGAAATAATATATTTACCTCCTTATAAAGTCGAGTTCATAAATATGTATTTTTTCACCTTATTGCAACGAGTTTAGGGGAAGAAATGTACACATACTCATGAACACGACTGTACCAACACATAATTTTATTATTGTTTACCGAAAGACTTTAGAGACAAAATGGCGAAAAAGAGGAATTAACGAGTAGATTTACTCAGTTATTAAGGTCGCGGGATCGAACTCCGGCACGTACCATTGAGTTTTTCGGAAATTATTATGTGCGAAATTTCATTTGATTTGAAAACATCGTGAGGAAACCGGACTAATTCCAATACGGCCTAGTTACCCTTCGGAATGGAAGGTCAGATGGCAGTCGTTTTCGTGAAACTAGTGCCTACGCCAAATCTTGGAATTAGTTGTCAAAGCGGACCCCAGGCTCCCATGAGCCGTGGCAAATGCCGGGATAACGCGAGGAGGCTACTCAGTTTTTTTTTCTCTCTTTAAAATATATAAGAAACAGCAGAATACTATCTACAACACATGTTTATTTGTTTTATGCATTTTTTTTTCATAACCACCATCTTCCTATCAGCCAGCTGTGCGCGGCTCAGCTTACGAATTACGTAAAAAGAAAGCCCACGAATAAAGGAGAACAATAATAATTTTAATCAAAAACAATGAGATTGCGCTCGACGCAAATTGCTCTTCTTCTGCCGTTAACATGATGATGGAGCGTTGTGACGCCTGCCGGGAGGTGTTTGGCAGTCTGTTACACAGACGCGTAACATTTTTAACCCCGACGCGAAAAGGACGGGTTGTTATAAGTTTGACGTGTCTGTCTCTGTGTGTGTCTGTGGCATTTTTTTTTGTTTGAAAGCTGAATTAGTCGGGAGTGTTCTTAGCTATGTTTCATGAAAATCGGTCCACTATGTCGGAGGTGAGGTAACCGAGAGGGGATGGGCGGCACTTTCAGCGGGGAGCGGGAGTGGCCATACTGTACGATAGTACTCTTTATTATACTGTGGTACCGGCGTCATTTTTCGTTTACGAGAAAAAAGAAAAAATACGTGTCTGTTCTTTGATAACCTAACTGACGGACTCACTAGTTTTTTTAGTCATCTCGCCTATAGTTTGAGGTGCACGCCGCACTCTCACCCCGATGCACGCCCAATATGAGCGGGCACTCAGGCCCTACGCTAGCTTTTTACATTTACAGGATATTTTAATATCGAGTAGATCAGTAAGTAAGCTGAGTAGATCAGTAAGCAAACTTCAATTGAAGTCTGTGCGAAATGGAAGTGCTGGAAGTAGCCAGCAGCGGTATGCTGAGATTGGTTGTCTATTGTTTGCCCGACAGTCATTTAACATAATATTCATTTGCCCGAATCTAACTTGCCTGAATTTCATTTGCCCGAATGATTTGTTTACCATAAAAATCATATGACATACTCGTTGTTTATCCGAATATTACCTTCCATAATCATACAATGCCATACTATTTGTTAGCCATATTATTAAGTGCAATAATATGGTTTCATAGAATATTCAAACGCCATAAGCAATTATTGCCATATTAATTGTTGCCCATATTATTACCTAACCTAACCTACTTTCTGATAGCAGTTTCATTTTCCAGGGGTCACAGTTCTAACCTAACCTAACCTACTTTTCCAGCAGATTCATTCTCCAGGGGGTCACAGTTCTAACCTAACCTAACCTACTTTCTGATAGCAGTTTCATTTTCCGGGGGGTCGCAGTTCTAACCTAACCTAACCTACTGTCTGATAGTATTTTCATTTTCCGGGGGTCACAGTTCTAACCTAACCTAACCTACTTTTCAAGCAGTTTCCTTTTCCAGAGGTTCACAGTTCTAACCTAACCTAACCTACTTTCTGATAGCAGTTTCATTTTCCAGGGGGTCACACTGCTAACCTAACCTAACCTACTTTCTGATAGCAGTTTCATTCTCTAGTCCTTCTAGTACCTATTATAGTAGTTTTCGATTCTGAAAAAGCACATTATGGAAATTGACTTTTCTGGACGCTAATTTGTATGACAAATGATGGTATGGAATGTGGTGATTACGGATTTCGATGATTCTGACAAATGACATTATGGAAACTGACTTTATGGGAAACAAAGTTTCTGGCACTAGATTAATATAGTAAACAATGATTATGGCATAAGATGTTATGAGAAACAATATTATGATTGTTGAATAGGATGGCAAATAAAATTATGGCAAATGAAATTCTGGCAAATGGGGGTATCCCGCTGAGATTAGACCATTTCGTAGCACCTCCTTCTTGTTTGTGCATTTCTTTGTTTTTTGCCAATAAAAAAATTTTGATTGTTTTAGGGAATTTTATATCACTGTGTACTCAGAATCACGAGTATAGCATATTTTTTTTCAAAAATATCACACTTCATAAAAGTGGCAAAAAAAAAGAAATGCTCGTTTATGTCTTCTTATTTCAATCGTTTATTTTGTGTGTGTGTGTGTGTGTTAACGAATAAATGCATTCTATTCAATTAGGTAAATCCAAAGGAGATTCTTATTTTACTGAGCCTTTGAAAGCGCTGAACAATTTTAGGACAAATTCGATAACAATAAATCTCATTCGTAATATGATATGATATCGATAACAAACCGGGAGTTGTTTTTATTTTTCTTTGCTTGCTTGCTTATATTTAGTCCCATCTTTAGTCGAATCCAGAGGCCGAACTCTAAACATTTATATTTTGCCGGCTTTTGACTACGATAAGTAAACAATTTGGTTGACGTAACGTCTATCAGTCGCACCCTCTTCTTAATTGGATAGAATCCTGGAGATTGACTGACATAATGGCATTCTTTTCTAGTACAGACTATTGGCATTTACGTATAACGAGTATCACGTATAATAATTTTGTTACTGTGGTTTTATTATTGTTCTATTCCTAAATAAATGACTTGATATACAGTGTATACCTAAGCATACGGGCGATAAATGAAAAAAAGAAAAATAATGTAATTCGTTTTATCGTTAATTAAGAGTTGTTTGGGTGGTTGGGTCAAGTTACTCTTAATTTTCGCCACGGCCCCTGTAAGTATTTTTTGAAAATGCTCTCATTAACTACCAATGTAATATAAACATGGTTACTCATAGATACGCGATAACAGTTAAGAGCTTTTAAAAGAAGCGTTTAACGAGTGTGATTTGCATTACATCCCTTTCGCCTGTACAATGGGTTGTGTTCTGAAGAACTGTTTGACATGATGCCAACGGCCACTTTTAATTTTATTATCGCACCGCTCCGACTGAGACTGAGACACGAACGCTCCGGCTGTGGAATGAGCTCCCTGTCGAGGTATTCCCGATGAACTACAGTATGGGGTTCTTCAAAAAAGGAGTGTATAAGTTTCAAATGTCGTGGCAACGCGCATGTGACACCCCTTGCGTTGCAGGCGTCCATAGGTTACGGCGACCGCTTTCCATCAGGCGGGCCGTATACCTGTTTGCCACCGACGTGGTATAAAAAAAAAAAAAAAACATTGCGTCCCGAATCATTTTGTATACCTAAATAAAAGTTATAAGTATTTAAAGTGAATTATATTTGACTTATAATTATAGCAATTATAAGTAAAAGCTAACTAATTCCATTTCTTATGTCCTATACTAATCACTGTTAAAAGATTCGCCCGTATTAGACTTACACGCTGTATCTTTTACACCACTGTATTGCACCACGGTGTGACATACCACTTCGCAGCCATACGTACAAACGGGCTTTATTATAATCCCCATTTTATTCCATTCGACCTTTAAAATGTCTTCTCCTTACAAGCATTAAATTCAATGTTGTTCTTTTTCTGATGATTTTTATGTCTTTAGTGACAATTTTTCGTTAACAAGCGAGTTACTGCTACATACCTACATAATTAATAAGTACATTAGTTAGTAAGTACTGTTACCGACAATAATAACGTATAAAAAGGCTGCAAAAATATCAGACACGTTCTAATGGCTGTAGAAATAAGATTGTATCAGATATTTTTGAGTCCTTCGTATGCTATAAGTACATATTATTATTGCGGGTGACTTTTCGTAGATCACAATAAACATTAGACTTATATTGACCGGGATATAGACCGTGATTACCTTTTCCGTGAGAGTTTTCCGTGATCATGATGCATGCAACTGCGTCGAAATATCGGGAGCTCGACAAAAATCTAAAAGGTAATCACGGTCTATATCCCGGTCAATATAAGTCTAATTAAAATAACCGTGAATCATTCAAAACTCACAATAAATATATCTAACTATTTTGGCTCAGTGATCCAAAAGTGAATCTTGGCCTCCGAAACGAAGGATCGCCACCTGTCCCGATCCTACGCAGCCTCTTGCTAATCACTGGCTTGAAACCGACGCAGATCCGCCACCACACTGTCCTCTCAGCGATTCCTGGGTCGACCCGCTGGACGGTCACCAGCCGGTCGACCCAAGAACGCTCTTTTCACCGCCCGATCGTTTCCCATTCTAAGTAAGTGACCGAACCAGCAAAGTTATTAGATCATGGTGTTCCATTTACGTTACCTACTATAATTTGATTTCGAAGAAGGGTGAGTTATGAGTAAAATATATTTGCAACAAAGTAAAGCCAGAAAAAAAAACTTAAAATCATATTTCTTTTCTTTGGAATACAATTACTGTTTTCCAGACCACAAAAAGTAATGTTCAAAGATAATAAAAGCCTATAGCACTTGCAAAGAAGTGTTCAACTCTTTGCAAGAGATGCAGTGCAAAAATAGAACGTCATTGTCAGTGACAGACGACCTTTCAAGTGTAGGCTTGGCGCAGACATAGAAAAAATATAGATGGAAGGATCGAAGTAACTTTATGTCATTCTGAACACTCATGTATATCATATACTGAAAGAGACAGATACCTTAATAGCTACCGTCCATACTTGTTCTTCAATCAGTACCGAGATGACGCTTTTTCTCTTCAATCCGACGAAAACATGTTGTTTTACCGGATTCGGTGTTGGCTGTAGCTTCGGCCAAAATCAAAACTTTTGAAAGGCTTAAAAAATATTTGTTTTTTTATTTTATAAAACAGCTTTTGTACACATAATATACTAGTCCCTACCACCTCGGGAGATGCTGGTGAATATTATTATGAAAATTATAGAAACAAGTGTAAACCATCTGGCTATCAGTAATACTCGTACCTAATAATTATATTTTTGTGATGGTAAATAAATGCCACGATGACATTACATAACCGACATCTAGAGTTTTCTACAATCTATGCGACCTTTCAAGTGTAGGCTTGGCGCTTGAAAAGTGTCTGAAGTGGGGCGCAGGCGTAACTGTGAAAAATGCATGTCGTGTGCTCTGCGTAATAAGACTACGCTAGGGGCACTTGGGAAGTAAGTGTGATGAGCTCATTCGAACTGATATGGAGTGTCTCGGAATACTGCTGGTGGGTTTGGGATTGGTATGTTTATTGATTAGGCTATAGTAATAACTGATTTAGAGGGCATGTCAGGTTAAAACACTGGTCTCGCCGTTCACAGGGACAATACCAAAATGTTGAGGATAAATAATAAAAAAAAGGAGGATAGTTTCTAGAAGTATTTTACGCTATTAAATCCCATGAATAATTTAATCAATATTTTTATCTGATTGTTAAAGTTTCAAACGGGTTCAAATATATTACTTATTTCGAAGTTGAATGGCGCTGAGAACTAAACACTGCCATAAAATTAAAAGTAAAATTTTAATCACGCGTACAAAATAAATAACAAAATAAACTTCCACTGATGGCTATGACAGATATTTAAGGCATGTAACAAAATCTATCGTCCGAACAGAGGACGAGAAATAATTTCGCAAAATATCACCCGATTTCAATAACGTTAGGAATCCCAAATTGTAGCGCAATTTTTCGCTTTCCATTAACGTTCCTAGGATTCCAATCTGTATTCAATTTATTCCGTCGAGCGTTACAACTGTTTCGTTTACATCCGGCTTAGCCTAAGACCGGTACGATATTTTTGAAAATAATTCTATAACAGTAGTTTTATTTCATATACAGCGCTTAATCGCAATTTAAAAAACCTATATTTTCGAATCCACCAATAGTTTGGAATGGAAGATATTAAAAAAAACTACGCCTAGAAAATAAGCGTTTTCTTTCAGCAAAATACCTCACAGTAATTTAATGGTGAAAACATGTAGAAAAAAATCAGTTTTAAGGTTTACAACCCGAAGCCACCTAAATATATGACGGGAAATAAGACTATTTTTATTGATATAGAATTTTTGAATTTTGTCTAACGTGCTCTAGAGCTGATATAATAACAGATATTTTTAACCAGAAATCAATAGCACATAATTTTCAGATATTTAACCGTGTGGTAGCCGGCTTAAGAATAGCCCACTCCGTGCCTATCCATGGATGTCGTAAAAGGCGACTAAAGGTGTGAAACGACAGTCATCTAAGTCAACTAAGGATTCCCAAGGAGGGTTGACGTCAGGCGGGCGGCCGGTTGTAAAAACTAAATGCCAAAACCTTTTGCAGTATGACTATCGGACTTAATGATATGAGCGACAGGGCTAGGGCGTACCCCGCAGGCGACGCGCAGGGGCAGCACCCGGCTCCTGTGGGAAGTGGACTAGGGTTGTCGCATTTAACGGTGCGGATGCGACGTAAGAAGCTAGCCCGGAGAGAGAGGCATGTCAGAGTGAGGTTTGCTAGTTGGAACTTAGGTACGATGACTGGAAGAGCGAGAGAGTTAGTGGACGTTTTGAAAAGGCGAGGAGTGAATGTAGCGTGTCTGCAAGAAACGAAATGGAAGGGAAATAGAGCAAGAGAGATTGGTGAGGGATATAAGTTTTACTATTGTGGCAGTGACGGAAAGCGGAATGGGGTGGGAATTGTGCTGGATTGTGAAATGAAAGAGCGAGTGACGGAAGTGAATAGAATACATGATAGAATGATTGTTGTAAAATTGATGATTGAGAATAAGCCTGTGAATATTGTGAGTGTGTATGCTCCGCAGGCAGGTTGTGATGAGAGTGTGAAAGTGAGGTTTTGGGAGGAATTTGATAGTATGATAATGGGAATACCAGATAGTGAAGAGATTTATATTGGTGGTGATTTTAATGGACATGTAGGAAGAGTGAATGATGGGTACGAAAGAGTACACGGTGCGTGGGGGTATGGAATGCGGAACAGCGAGGGGGAAACCCTTCTACAAGCGGCAGTTGCATTTGATCTGGCTGTACTAAACACGTGGTTCCAAAAACGTGACCAACATCTTATCACTTATAAAAGTGGTAACCACGCTACACAGATTGATTATTTCCTGATAAGACGGAACAGAATCAACTGTGTTAAAAACTGCAAAGTGCTGCCAGGCGAAGATTTGGTGTCCCAGCACCGAATTCTGCTAGCTGACGTTAGTATTGCTGTTCGCCCCAACAAGAACAAGGTTTGTCCCCCGCCCAAAATAAAGTGGCATCTATTGCAAAAGAATGAGTATGCTAGTGAATTTAGGGAGCAAGTAGTGACCAAAATGTTAGAGATGGGTGAAATGGAAGGAATGAGTGCGAATGAATGTTGGTTAGTAATGGCTGGCTATATTAGAAGTGTGGCAAAGAATGTATTTGGGGAAACAAAAGGGAAGCGTATGATAGATAAAGAAGTATGGTGGTGGAAGGAAAGTGTTCAAGAAGTGTTAAGAGAAAAGAAAAAGGCGTTTAAAGAATGGCAGATGGTTGAGGATGAGAATGAAACATTAAAAGAAAGTAAGAAAGAGGTGTATAAAGAATGTAAGAAAAGAGCCAAGAGGACAGTTGCAATTTGTAGGGCGGAGGCGCAGGACAATCTGTACCGGTCTTTGGAAAGACCTGAAGGTCAGAAACGACTTTACCAAATTGCAAGGGCTCGAGAAAGGAATGGAAGAGATATTTCGCATGTTAAATGTATAAAAGATGATTCTGGGAAGATTCTGACTGATGATGAAAGCATAAAAGAACGATGGAAGAAATATTTTGAAAAGTTGATGAATGAAGAAAATGAATGGAATGGTGTGCTTGAAAATCCGCCATTGAATCTGGGCCTTGTTAGGGAGATTAGTGTGGAAGAAGTGAAAATGGCTGTAAGAAATATGAAGAATGGAAAAGCCGTGGGCCCGGATGGAATACCAGTTGAAGTATGGAAGTTGTTGAGTGCGGATGGATGGAAATGGCTGAGTGTATTCTTCGGTAAGTTGTTGCATGAGGAACGCATACCTGACGAGTGGTGCAGTAGTACGCTGGTACCAATATTTAAAAACAAAGGAGACGTCCAAAATTGCAATAATTATCGAGGAATAAAGCTCATGTCACATACCATGAAGGTCTGGGAGAGGATAATAGAGAGAAGAATGAGAGAAGAGTGTGAAATAACGCAAAATCAATTCGGATTTATGCCCGGTCGAGGTACGACAGATGCCATTTTCGCCTTACGCCAACTGTGCGAAAAGTACAGGCGCGCACATAAAAATCTGCACATGGTTTTTGTCGACCTGGAAAAGGCTTACGATCGGGTTCCCCGTGAGGTTTTGTGGTGGGCCTTGAAAGAGAAAGGTATGCCTGGGAAGTATGTAGAGCTAATCCGTGCTATGTACAGATCGTCTTGTACGCGTGTTCGATCCGCTGCTGGAACTACTGACAGCATCGGTGTGGCTGTGGGTTTGCACCAGGGCTCGGCATTGAGCCCATACCTCTTCGTGCTTATAATGGATGCTCTGACGTCGGACATGCAGGAAGAGGCACCCTGGTGCATGCTCTTTGCCGACGACATCGTGCTTGTCGGAGAAGAGGGACTCGAGGTACAAGGCAGGTTAGCGAAGTGGCAACAGAGGCTGGAAAATGTTGGCTTGAAGATCAGTAGATCCAAAACAGAGTATCTTTACTGTGACTTCGGCGGTCTTTCCGCCCCTGTTGCCATGACACTAGATGGCGAAATATTGCCTACCTGCTCGGATTTCAAGTACCTGGGTTCCCTCATTCAGGGAGATGGCGAGATCGACAGAGCAGTTCAGCACAGGATTAATGCAGGATGGATGAAATGGCGACAGGTTACAGGCACAACCTGTGATCCCCGAATGCCTCTCAGGCTGAAGGGGAAAATTTATAAATCAGTTATCCGACCTGTCGTCCTGTATGGAAGTGAGTGCTGGGCCACCAAGACGAATGATGAGAGAAGACTGCATGTGAATGAAATGAGAATGTTGCGATGGATGTGTGGTGTGACAAGACTGGATAGGATTCGGAATGAGTATATAAGAGGAAGCCTGAAAGTAGCGCCAGTGACAGAGAAATTGAGAGGAAGTAGATTAGCATGGTATGGGCATGTAATGCGGAGGGATGAAAGCAATGTTATAAAACGAGTGGTTAATATGAAAGTGGATGGATACAATGGTAGTGGAAGGCCTAAGAAAAGATGGATGGAATGTGTGAACAACGATATGAGAGTGAAAGGTATTATTAGTATGGAAATGACGGCTGATAGAGAGAAATGGAGGAAGATGATCTGCTGCGCCGACCCCAAATAATGGGAAAAGGGCAAGGGAATGATGATTTCAGATATTTAACATATAAAAACCACCAATATATTTATATGGAAATGAAAAAATCTAAATATTTGACCGGGCAAATTCGAAACAGATAATAGTACGAGGTTGAGTTTTATTGTCCCTATTTAACAATATTAACAGCATGATAATCCACCCAATAAGTTTGACCTTTATTTAATACTTTAATTTATTTAATATATTTACATTTTTTGCGTGGTTTGGTTTGGACCTTAGTGTCTTACATTTAGGAATCCATATGGCAAACCACCACGCCGGTGGAGCTGAGCCGAGGGTAGGTGATGAGCTGTGTCGCATGTTTTTATTCTGTTCTTCTATTACACATTAACGTAAATGAGGAGGCACACTGACATTTTACCCCGCCAGGCGGCGCCTATGCATGTCACTGTCATTCATATGTGAGAGAGAGAAAAAACATAATTATCAGCTTCTCGCTCTCACGTCTCACGGACTAATAGGGTGGCGCCATCTGTCATATCCTTTGAGTGTTCCTCCTCATTACATGCCTGTTTCTACATAAGTAATATTTTAAGTAGATTAAAAACAGACGTTTCCCACCGATAATAAAGTCCAAAGTAATTAAAAAAATTACACATTTATTTTAGGCATGCGATTTGACAGTCGTCGAAAAGAGTATTATACTTGTCAGTACATACATCTATTTCACGTTTTTCTCTTCTACCATTTGATAGATCTCCGTCATCTTGTGAAATGTATTCTTCCATTCTTCAGAATCGTTGAAGCAACGCTTGTTACAAACACGCGAAAGCTATGCAAAGTCTAATTTCGACCCATATGTCACGGCCAGGTATAGCCCCGGCGATTATCGTTAGACTTACAAGCCACAGGTCACAAGTTCAAATCTCAGTCGTCGCATACGTTTTTACAGCTTTTTTAATTAATTTTTTAAGGTTTTATTTATATTATAAGTTGATGAGTACAAGCTACTGCAATGACATTAAATACAAGGACGCACAATTCATAACAAAAATGTTTTAAAAATCTGGGTCTAAATTGCATTTATAACATTCTTGTTGATGCTAATAACGTTAACTTCTTATCTGCTTAGGAAATCGTTCATGTCATAACCAACATAGTGTATAAAGACCTAAGTATCAAAATTGCAAATGGAACTGCCACACACTAAAAACTCTTTATCAAAATACCTTTTGTCATAATATGCTCAAATGACTTATATGTCAAAATGAATTGCGAACGAATATTGAACGAATGGAGCCGCTACCAATATATAATAAGTATGTAGGTATTAGATATTTCCAATTTATTCCATAAATAGAAATACCTAAAAAAGGCCGCAATTTTACTTCTTCATTACATAAACTTTAAAAATACCCTACTGTATCTTTATCTTGGTCACTTGTACTCCGTTTATTACAATAAATGTATGTAATGTATGTATGTGTAAATTTCCTGAAATAAATGTCATATCTTGTTGTCACAAAGAAAAATTTACAAGGCTTCCAAGAATCTCGAGCTGGAAGGATACAAATTAAAATATTTTCTATGAAAACAATTAAATTCGACAGCAGACAACCCAAAGGTTTATCGGATTTATTTATTATAGGCATTTGTTTTAAATTAAATACCAGTGGTTCTGATCTGATAGTGTGGGATATTCTTTAAAATTTATTTTCAAAAGGAGATTTAATGTTGGTAATGCCATTCAAATAATATTAGAAGTGTCTAATACGCGAGTGTTCGTATTTAATTATAGGATAGCACATATTGAAAGTACTGTAATATGGGTACAAAAGCCTGCCTATTGAAATATAAAATACATAGCAAAAAGTATAGAAAGGACCTACTTTTCGACTTTTTATTTACACTACGTACCGACCATACAACTGACTCTAATTAATCTTGGTATTAAAAAGAGTAAAATGTAGTACGTTTTTCCATTATCCGATCCGATATCGGATGTCGGACCGATATTCCATACATTACAGGCGGAATCTTGGATTCTTCTATTGATATCCTTCCGACATCCGTTATCGGATCGGATAATGTGAAAACGGTCTAATAGCGACTCAATAGTTTTTGTTCCTTGAAAGTCATTAATTTGAACAAATAAAATTATTCATTGAAATCTATACAATTACAACGAGTATTATAATGTATAATACATTCATTTTGTAATGTAATCCAAAGAAATAACTTATAAGAAATATATTCTACCCTTTTTGCTTGTTTTCTGATTACTATTTAGCCAATTTTTCATTGACTCATACCATGGACTTTCAATAGGGACTGAGCTCACACTTTTTTTGCCATACTAAATTGAACTTTATCACCGCTGCAGAAAGGCGTTCTTATCAGACTAGTAAAAGTGTGTCCACATGAGAGGGTCAAAGTTGGGGCTGGTGTCCCTCTCGCACCTGTGACCAGTGTTAAAGAGATTACTACAGTAGTAGTATTTTTACCTGTATGATAACTAAGTTTATAAACTTCTTAAATTATTTTTGTATTATATCGAGGCAAGGATATTAATACCTTGTAATGAATTGGTAAGTCATTATTATGAAGCCATAAAACCAAAGATTCGCGCAATTAAAAAAAACCTTTAATTCGGTATTAGTAGATTTGGTAGTAACTTTGAATATTGACTGGTATCCCCAAATAATGACAGTGATGACGTCATTCAAATAATTTTGACAGTGGCAATAAGTGCGAGATCACCAGCCCCAACTTTACCCTCTCATGTGGACACACTTTTTGGCCTAACAACTCAATCTAGCTTAATGATATATAAATCTATAAGTCATACCGGACAACTGTCACTGTACAGTTGTAATCCTTATTACAAGGGCATAACGTCTAGCGATGGTTAGCTAAGACAGAGTATTGCGGTTAGTAGGAACGACGCACGATGTTGAACCTTAGGTTACCTTCAATCAATACTAATACTGAAAGACAATTTTTAAACTTATTGCATTACATGTGTCTAACAAAATTTCAATGAAATAGGTTGTAAATCTAATACTAAAAACCGGCCAAGAGCGAGTCGGGTCACGCTCAGTGTAGGGTTCCGTAGTTTTTAGTATTTTTCTCAAAAACTACTGAACCTATCAAGTTTAAAACAATTTTCCTAGAAAGTCTTTACAAAGTTCTACTTTGGTGATTTTTTTCATATTTTTTAAACATATGGTTCAAAAGTTAGAGGGGGGGGGGGACGCACTTTTTTTCCTTTAAGAGCGATTATTTCCGAAACTATTAATATTATCAAAAAATACTTTTAGTAAACCCTTATTCATTTTTAAATACCTATCCAACAATATATCACACGTTGGGGTTGGAATGAAAAAAAAAATCAGCCCCCACTTTGCATGTAGGGGGGGTACCCTAATAAAACATTTTTTCCCATTTTTTATTTTTGCACTTTGTTGGCGTGATTGATATACATATTGGTACCAAATTTCAGCTTTCTAGTGCTTACGGTTACTGAGATTATCCGCGGACGGACGGACGGACGGACGGACGGACGGACGGACGGACAGACAGACATGGCGAAACTATAAGGGTTCCTAGTTGACTACGGAACCCTAAAAAATAAATATTTAAAAAGAGAGGGTTTAAAAGGGTGTAAAAGATAAAAAAATAACAAGAAAAAAAGATTTCCACTGCCGAGGATCGAACCCACGACGTCAGGTCAGGAGCGCGCCCATCGTCTTACGCTACTATAACTGAGCTATTTAAGCGATAGTGAAGGTGGCGAAATATATTATTATACCGCGATGTAATGAAAATACGAATGAATAACTAACTTTTGAAATAATGCAGAAAATGACATCGTCAATAGTAGAGTTTGTAGGTAAATGAAAAATATGAAAATACTTCTTTCAGTACAGATTTTAGCGCTTCTTGGCGTGCATTTAAAGGTGGATTATTTTTTATACTTCTTTATTTTGATCTTAACGAAAAGTCTGTTCCAATTTTTTTGCTGATATAATTTTTGCCCTGAATGTTATTCTGAGCTAGTAAAATACTGAACTTCCGTTTTGTTTTTAGGGTGGTTTCAGTAGAAATAGTGTTTCAACACATAATGTAGATACAAAACAACCATAACTTCACTTGTCCTATTATTGCTTGCGTCATAACTAATTTAATTACTCCGCTTTTTGCTACTACGAAGTATCATTCACAAAAATAGGTGGTTTCTTAATGTGTTATAAAGATCATAAATTAAAGTAGTCGAATTTAAAACAAAAGTCCTGATACCATTTTCGCCTGATTTTTAGTGAATTAAAATAATCTTTTTTTTATTATATTATACGTTTCTTGTCACAAATTTTGGTGGCTTAACTAAAAAAACTGTACCAAATTACCAAACTTAATTTTTGGTGAGATAAAAAGTACTGTTATAGAATTAAGTTATTTTCCCAGTAGTAGCAAGACCGGATAGCTCTTGGGGTAGCTGTGGATCGCCCTCCGATAGATTCGAAGTTGTGCAACAGAATTGTTCTGCTGAATTTATGTACTGTAAAGGTGTTTGACACCGACTCCAGTACGCTTAGAAATTTGTTTACAGAGGAGTTAACTATCGCTGCAGCTTACTGTTGTGCGTTGACTTGCAGAATAGATTTTACAGACCTTAATGTAATAAAGGATAAGGACTTAAAATTAGATCAGCGATAAAATTGAAATCAAATAATTAATGTCATCGACGTAGGACCAAGGTTCTGGCCCAAAAATGTCAGGATTTATTTTTGAAAACAAAAACCGCACGGGTTTAAGTATGTATTGCTAAAAGTTAACAAAAGATAATAAACGTCTGCGAGCGATATTACATATTTTTAAATTAATACATACATACACATACACATTACATTTTTTTGTTAAGGTCTGTTCTTACGGGTAGATGTTTGCTATAACGCCACCCTAAGGAGGTTGAGAATTAAGGCAAGGCATGGATAAATTCGCACACATCCAGCAGGCATCCGTGACGCAGTTGGAAGCGCGATGGCCCCGGCAAGGCCAGACGTCGCAGGTTCGAGTCCTGCCGGAGGTGTGAATTTTTCTTCCATTTTTCCTTTAATTCAAAAATATTAAAAGATAATAATCTTATGAGAAATATTTATTAGAGGAAAAACTTTGCAATATTATTACTAAAATTATCATTGATCCATCTTCTCAACTCCACTCTCTAAGAAGATTTAAAGTCGGATGACAAGCCAGAACAAGACAGGACTAAACAGAATGGGCACTTTTTATAAAACAAGCCACGTGTTAATCCAAAGATCACGTGACCCTTTCCATACATACAGTAAACGGCCACGAAGAATGCACATTGGTTATTATATCCTCATAGAGCGTTATCTCTTTCTTGCTCATGTGACTTTAATTGTCTCTTTCCAAACACCGATGTGCATTCTTTATGACTGTTTACAAACTGTAGTTGAGTTGTATATTATCTAAAATGCTTCATCTCATAGATTGTAGAGATCTGTGCATCCGGTCATCGTTTGTAAACGGTGTCAGTTTAATGTAAGCTGCGTGGTGGCATATTTTTTAAACCCCTGACAAATACAAAGGGGGATGCCTGACGTGAAATTTTAATCCGGGATGCCAGCAAAGCTGATTTGTGTGCAGTAATATAAAAATATAATAACAAAAATAAATCCAAGAGGAGTTTGTTTCCTAATGGACTCCGAAACAGTCAAATTCAGTGTTAAGCACGTTTGCAGGTTTCAAGATATCTAGAAATTCTACGATTCAAATTATTATCAATGTAGGTATGACGCGTCCCATCGCTTTTAATCATTTTCCATGACCGTTTCCATACATTTAGTGTTTTCATACAATTTATTATTGGTAATAAATGTACCTACAGACCTATTTTTAACAATTTGACTGTTTTAGCGCTCTGATTTTACAATCTATCAATTTAATCATTCCTACCTGAAGAAGAAGAAACATTGAATCATATAATAATAGTTTGTGTGATTTAAAAGAACACACGCAATAAAAGTAATTTTTTTACCGAAAATGTATACATTTTATTCAATGACAATGTGTTCCACTAAAGGCACTTTAGATTTACGCCGTGTCTTGTGTGGGCGACGGTCGCGCGACCGTCGCCGTCGCGTCTCATACTTCTATATCGATAAGGTTTGATTTCGTATGCGTTGCATCGCCGTCGCGCGACCATCGCGCGACCGTCGCCCACGCAAGCCACGGCGTTACGAGCAAATGATGCGATTTTGCCAACGAGATTAAAATACGAGTACCTACACTATTTAATCTCCTAGAGTGTTCTAGTTAACGCTCGCCAGTAATGGTGTGAGTACGGATTTTTTGTCACGAGTTGATAAATATAATGGTTTTTATTTGTATGTACAATAGAGACACAAAGTAGCCTATGTCACTCTCCATCCTATCAACTATCTCCACTTTAAAAATCACGTCGATTCGCCGCTCCGTTTTGCCGTGAAAGACGGACAAACAAACAGACACACACAATTTCCCATCACTACATAGTATAAAACAAAGTCGCTTTCTCTGTCCCTATGTATGCTTAAATATTTAAAACTACGTAACGGATTATGATGTGGTTTTTTTTAATAGATAGAGTGATTCTAGAGGAAGGTTTACATGTAGGTATAGTACCCGTGCGAAGCCGGGGCGGGTCGCTAGTTTATAATATTAGTACCTATGGATTTACAATCTTCATACTAATAATCACACCTGGATTTTTAGCGCCACCTATTAAATACTATCATAACTACACTGATGATGCCTACAAATTTTATATTTTCAAAATCTGTATTGACATGATATCATGATATTAAAATAAAGAAATATGTCATTTGTTCTTATAAAAAATAAAAACACGCAAAACTATTTGGGGAAAATATGATTTTGGTCACTTCCAGGCTGCGAACAGCGCCATCTAGTTTTAAGCCTAAAAAGCCCATACATTTCAGGGGTACGCTTTTTTGTGTCAGTCCTGTATTATATCGTTTTTGTTCTAAAGTGAGAAAACTTCAGGCCCCGTAGCCGAATGGCATTTCTCCGACGCCAAACGAAAGCGATACGCCGCTGGCTCTGTCGCGCCAATACGCAAGCGCGATAGAGATAGATATCTACTAGCGCTTCGTTTCGTGAGCGTTTCGTGAGCGATTGTGCAATTCGGCTAGCCACCCTGATCTTCTTTTGTTTTTATCTGAACATTCGAAATTTTAAGGCTCTGACGTTGCGAATGTTGCGATCCCATTCGAATCTTGCTATGATAAGATTGACAAGCAGTGTTTCCAAAACGGCATGGCACGCTGTTCAAAACCTTGTACAAAATGTGGCTTACCAAAAAGTTTTAATTAAATTCGTACTAGAAGACTGGGTCCAGAGAAACAAAAGTGATAGGTACTCGTATGTATTCCTGTGTAATCCTCTAAAATCGTTTAATTTATAGGTCTGGGAAACTAAACCGCTACTTTTGGGCAACTGATACACCTACATGCTCGCCCACACAACGGTAAAAGGCTTACACTTTGTTCCAAATCACTCTTAGTTACTAAGAATAATTTTCTATAATTTTGATACGAGTATTATGTCCTGTGTCGCTCGGTTTTATTCATTTTTCCGCGTTGACGCACCGCAATGTTTTAAGAACAGAATTTATGGAAAGGGCCTACGTGACGCGAATGTGATATGAACACCTCGCTCGCCGAGGGAAAATTAATAAGAATAATGTTTACATCGTTGTAAAAAATTAAATCTACGTTTTTATGTAAACGAGAGGTTTAGAGATAAAACTTTTTAAGTCGAAAGCATTTTTTATAGAGGCATAAAAACAGAATGGATTCTTGGTTGATCTTTATCAATTTGAAATGAAATTCATGGCCATATTTGAACTCTTTATTAAGTCTCCATTCTGTCATCGTCTAACCTTTGTTTCTTAAGTTTAATACTACATTAAAGCCTCTATATAAAAGGCGAGTAATTCTTTTTGTAGCGGATTTCGGGTCTGAATTGCAAAGCCCTATTTTTCAAGGGGAGAGAAATTTGAATCCTTTCGTCGCGCGAAGTTTAAATGGGCTCTTAATGCGATCGGATTCAGGGAAGAATTCTGCTAATGTTAAACGGAATCTGCACAATCTGATTGCTTCAATAAGTTCCGGGCAGTTTCCTTTTATGCTGTAATACTTTGAGATTCTCAACGCTCCTCGCTTTGTTCGAGGCTTCGTTGAACTTTTAAGATTTTCGAAACTTGCTCGTATACTCATCCCATTCATCTTTTTTTCAAGCATCATAAATAAAAGGTTTTCCAAAGTGTCATGGTAAAGATATAGGTCACTTTTTTCGGGTTTGTTTATTTTTGTATAGCTTGTAATGGAAATTTTCACGACCGGTTTGGCTCAGTCGGTAGTGACCCTGCCTGCTAAGCTGCGGTCCTGGGTTCGAATCCCGGTAAGGGCATTTATTTGTGTGATGAGCACAGATATTTGTTCCTGAGTCATGGATGTTTTCTATGTATATAAGTATGTATTTATCTATTTAAGTATGTATATCGTCGCTTAGCACCCATAGTACAAGCTTTGCTTAGTTTGGGGCTAAGTTGATCTGTGTAAGGTGTCCCCAATATTTATTTTTATTTATTTATTTAAATATTTAAGGCTGTTTGAAATGATTTTAGATTGAATTCATCCCTATATGTGCCTACAGATTCTGATACGATTTTATTTTATCATAATTCGAATGTGCCTAGGCACAAAACCTTTTTTCCTACCTACAAAACAACTTCCACATACAATTTTTGCATTCACTTTTTGGAAGTTTACATTATATTTTTTCATAGAACTAACGTATGACATTTGACGAATATTAATTTATACCAAAAGTGAAATCATATTTCTCCAATTTTTTTTGGTATTAGACTTTCCTTTTCGAAATCTTAGTAATTATTCACCCTAACCGCCCCCTATCCTTCCACAATTTATGAATCGAATCAAACAGCTGTCAACACGCAAACTACCGCATTGCGTTGCATTCCACTTAAGCCTATCCAACTTAATCAAACATACTTGAGACCGAGGCGCGGGAAGAATGCCGCACATTCTATGGTCCGTCTGGTAAGGATAACAGATGGCCGGTGATAAATTTCGGTCCGTTCTTACCGAGTGTTCTCATTCATTTCGAGCCAGTAGACTACTAGAATTTTTGGGCGAAACAGTGTAAGATAACCTCGATAACCGTAAAAACTATAAGCATTTACAGAGCACTCTTGTGTAGTTCAGTTTGAGCCATTACGTCTTGCGTTAGGCAGGTGATGAGAATATAACCCCTTGCGAGACATTTGTCCAGCTGATGAGTACTATGGTCTTGTTCCTAACTGTTGTAATAAAGCATTTTATATACATTTATGTTTGTGTTTCAATATCAATGACAATGAGTCAACGATACATATTGTAGTATAAGAAACAGTAGTTTGTAAGTACTATCTACATATTTTATTTATCGTAAATCAGACAAAATATTGGTAAAGAAAAATCTACATTTAATCAAAAAAATTGTTAAGATTGTTGATATTTGAAAGATTGTTTACCATCAGGATATATATGTTGGTATTTATTTAAACTACCCTACAGTACGATTCACCGACAAAAATATTTAAGCGTCAATTTTTGAAAAACCTATATTGCAAATTTTGCAAATAAATAAACGGAATTTGAATAAAGCAAAAAACTGAAAAAATAATTTTACAAAATCCTTTAATCCTGACACGGTAAAACTAAACATTTCATAGTTTTTAATCCTAAATCCCAGAGCAAAAACCTTCAACAAAAGAAAGTCCGCGCACAATTACGCCAGAATAAATCTGAGAGCAGCATCTTACAATCCGAATGGAAGGAAAACACCGTGTTTGGAGCCAGGGCGCGTCCCACTAAATGCTCCTAGTAGTTTATTGAGCAACGTGGACAGAATTCAAGCTGGCTGGAAAATTTGCTGGCAAATTAACGAGAGCCTGTTCTGAGTCAAATGTTAATGCAATTAGGTAAAAGCGTTTGTAGTTAGCCGTGTTTGCGCTGATACAGAAGTTTTTGAGATCGGGTTACATGGCGTGTCAATGTTTAGTCTTTTTAGTTACATTACGGACTGTTGAGGTTACACACAATAAATTTGCACATTCCAAATAGAGTTTGTTCGGAAAGAGAGTCGTGAAATGTATGGGGTCCAATACATTCCATGACTCTTCACTTTCCGAACATACTACCGTAATATAATGATGCGCAATCGCAATAGCGTACAATATCTACTCGCACTTTTTTGTATTGGTGTCGTGAACAGATCTCGTCAATATCTAAGGACCCCATGAGAGATACAGGCGTGGTTTGCTCATGTGCATAATGTGCATATCTATCCCGCCACCATTTTTCCCTTAGTCAAAATAGTAATGCGATGGACGGATATAATGGATTTGTGTTATTGTTTTCTGATACCATCAGCACCTCACGACACACTTGCACCATGTAAATGAGCCCAAAGATCGCAAAAAAAATTGGCGCGTGAACTTGAAATTGGTTTTAGGTACATTGCGGACTATTAAGACTATACAGGAGGGGTCAATTCTACATACAAACGCTCTCGTCTACTATTATTATTTTTATCTGTGCCGGACCGTTCTGATATTTTTGATATATTTTTTTTATTTTTAAAGACGCTAGAGCCTATCAAAAAATTCCAAAAACGGCCTATTGATTATGGCGCAAAAAAAGGTTGTGGTACTCATAATTGGTAACAATTTAGACAAAAAAAAAGGTACGACACAGATTATTTAATTGTTATACAGATTCTCCAATTTCGTTACGATTTATTAAGCTTTGAAGGAGGAAACAGTCGAGAGCGGAACCTCGACTTTAAAGATTTTTTCGCAATATCTTTTGTCTGAGTTGTTCTGAATGGACAATTGTTTTTGATAAATCTGGTTAATAACACTAGTATATTTAACTAAACTTCCCATTTTAGCATTTTCGCTCCTTAAGCGTCTTAAGGTAACATTCATTCAGCCGACCCACAAATGCCGCATACTGGCTGGCCGATCTCGTACTGGCTAAATCAACTAGCTCTTATAAGTAGTATTATTTGATAAAACTCATAATGACAGTATTCAATTTTTGAGTTGCATTATAATGTCAGTATTTTCATAATTTTTTGCTCCTTAAACGCCGATTATTAGGTAGCGTTGTGGATCCGCCTGGAGCCGATCGTAAGTTGCGGCAGATACTAAAATTCGACTGATAGAAAACTTGGACCAATAAATGTCACAAAATAAGTTTCACTTCCAAACTTTTAAGATATTAAAATGTATTCGTAACCTATTGACGTTAGTCATATTAAAACAGACAGACTGGTCAGTTGCATGAAATGCCCGAAGGACAAACCGCTCAGATTTACGCTGAGGTGCTTGACCAATTCACGGAGGGAGAATATGATGATTGATTTCCAAACATGCCTAGGAATTACACGAGAGAGGAAACGGGATCTTACAGTCTTCCACAAACACATCGTCCGAATAACATCTCTAGTGTATCGATGTTTATTTTCTTTTTTCGTGGGACCTTGTTCTGTACTGGTGGCAGTTATGGAACAGCCTCCTTATTTCTATACATATTTTTCACGGCAGAGCTACAGACACCTTAAATTAGAACAAAAAATATATTAGGCTAAACGCGAAACCAACAAATTAATACAGGAGAACCGCACTATAAACTGTCAGTCCCGGACTTGTCAATAACCAATTTCAGAACATTGGTATCGAAATGCTGTCGAATCCTTCATACTTTTTTGTTGTAAGTAATTTATCACGTTTAGTATAATTATTTTCACTTTTAATCATATTATTTTGGACAAAATTGCGATGAAACCGTTAGAAAATTTAAAATATTTGCTTCATGTTTACATCACTGACATTCGATGACTTTCGACCACCTTTCGACAACGGGTGTCAAATAGTAATCCTTAAACGCTCTAGTCGATAAACAATAACAAGCATGGAAAGTTGGGAAAACTTGCGCAGCTTGAACATGTTGATGTTAACTTTAGAAAATCTTTGTCTAAGACCACGGGGACATGGGACATGCTGTCTCGTAACATCGGAGGTCATTTTAAAGTTTGAAAATACGCGATTTCGTCCTGCTAAAGTAATTTGCAAAACTTTGATATTATAAATTAAATGTAATTATATATTACATGAAATTCTTATACCTAGGACTATTAGGACACGAAAGAATAACAAAAGGTGCTGATCAACACTCAAGCTGAAAATAATGGATTTCCATAAAATATTTCGTGATCAAAGTATTTTTACATTAATTCTACGTTTGCCCGGGGCATCGTCCCTAAGACGCTTGCCGCGTTTCCTCGCTGTATTACATTAGAAGACATTACTTACTATTGTTGAAGCGGGTAGGCTGGGTGGTCAAGGAAAACACGCAGTCGCTCAAAAAAAAATATTTTTCTAAAAAAACGGCCGGACGGGCCGTGGGTAAAAAAAATCCGTTAAAATATAAATACCTACAAGTAACGCGCATCGTTACAATGTATTAGAATATCCGTTTCCTTGAATATTCCACTCAACAAAGTTATTATTGCGATTTTGTGGCCCAGTAATTACTTAAGGTAAACCTAAAATCTATTTACCAGTTTAAACTCATAATACCCATTAGGTTAAATGCCTGCCTCTAAAAAGTACCTATACTAAAATAGAAAAAAATATACGGCACAGAAATGCGAAGAATTCATTTAAACGAAGACAGTTTATACAAAACTAAACGATATTGAAATTTCCCCTTTACATTTACCAATACTCACTTCTTTCCCGACTTTTCCACAGTCCACAAAACGTCCCAAACAGCTCTCGTTAGGACACAACAGTTGCAATCCCGTATTCCGACATCAGCCGTCATCCCGGTGCGAGGCGGACACTAATCAAATTGCTTTGTGACAGCGGCTCACATCACCCGATACGTCGTAATGCTGATGTCTATGTCTAAAGATAAAGGAGATAGATCAAATGATTTTTTTAAATAAATAAATATAAATTTAATTGCTTACAAACAATTACACTAGGTATATGTTTACTATTAAGGCTAGTTTAGGTAACCATAAAGTTACTTATCTTATAGATATAGTTTATTAGCTATGTATTTAGTAGTATTATATTATGATTATAATTACAGAAACATAATAGGTATATCCTCGTTTTGCCCCTGCATACACAGTGTGCGTGACTCCAAAAATATAATATAATAAAGTTTAAGTAAATATAAAGGTGTATGTATGTACTACTGTTTCTACTTTAAAAGCTAAAATTACACCACCCCCTTTTCTCTGGTGAAATGAAATTATTTATTGTCAGACCAGGCCCCGTAGCCGAATGGCATTTCTCCGACGCCAAACGAAAGCGATACGCCGCTGGCTCTGTCGCGCCAATACGCAAGCGCGATAGAGATAGATATCTACTAGCGCTTCGTTTCGTGAGCGTTTCGTGAGCGATTGTGCCATTCAGCTAGCCACCCTGAGGTAAAAATATAAAAGATGTCAACATTAATAATACTTAAATGTATCTTTTCCGCAGTCTACCATCTCAGATCTTTTAGCACAACTTGCCTTGTGTCACGCGCGAGTCCATACATCAAGCGCGACTTCAAGTATGGACTCGTGCACGAGAAGGCAAGTTGTGCTAGAGGGGCTGGTATACTTACTATATTTTGGTTCATGCAAAGCATCGTATGTGTGTCGTAGAAGTCGATTTTCAATTATGTTTTGGGCAATGGGCATCATGTCACTTCGATATCGCGATTTTGTTTTCTTTTAATCACTTAAATAGTTGCATAGTGTATCTTCAACAAGATGTTTTGTGTTCTTCCCCTGCCCCTTTTTGTAATACAGGCGATTACATATCCTGAAATTTACGATGATCCTAAAGTAATAAAAATGTTTCAAATTATAACCAATATGTCACAAATTCAAGTACCTAATGTGAAGGTACTCATAAGAATACTACCTATAACGATTACAAAGCTAAATGGTTTCAAATAAATTTAACAAGAGATTATGCCCGACCGTATGAGAATGCAACCTATAATGTCGTATAAAAACGCAGATTACTATGCTATATAGAAAATAATTGGGTGATTACAGAGGTAAAATTCATAAATAAGATTTGGTTCAGGAACGCCCCAACTCTTACAAATATTTTACGCCAGTTTATCGCTCATACCTTAGACCACAAACGTCGTAATGCGGACAGACAGACAGGCGACATATCAGCAGAGACAGTCTATTGCCACAAGCCGACGAATTGTGTAGGCGATTGTAGGCTTCGATCGGCTTTGCCTCCAGTCGAGTTGAAAAGCGATACGCCTATTGAGATCTCCTTTGCAATCCTAAAAAGGTTTTCTGAACACCAAATGTATATTTAATGGATGCTGAGCATATTTCAGATTTGTGCATTGTGTATAATATTCGAAGTTTGCTTTCTCTTATATTATGTGATTTATTTTATCCTGTAGAATCATGCACGTCTTTGGATGTACAGTCAGTACGAAAAGTAGCGGAACAAACGCTTCAGGCCCCGTATCCGAATGGCATTTCTGCAACTCCAATCGCCGCAGAAATGCAATCTGTCTCTATCGCTCTTGCGTATTGGCGGAACAGAGCCAGACTGCATTTTTGCGGCATTTTGCGTCGCAGAAATACTATTCGGCTACTGGTGCAGAAGTTTTTTGCCATTTATCAATCGCTTCGGAAAAATAAGATGTGTTCTATATATAGAATACTAGCTTTTGCCCGTGGTTACGCTCGCGTTAGGAAGGAGACAAAAAGTAGCCTATGGCACTCTCCATCCCTTCAAATATCTCGACTTAAAAAATCACGTCAATTCGTCGCTCAGTTTTGCTGTGAAAGACGGATAAAAAACCCACACACACACTTTCCCATTTATAATATTAGTATGGACTAGACTACGATAATTGCTGACATTGATGTCACTTGATATTTGCCATCGCTTTTCGGTGCAGAAAACATTGTGAGGAAGCCGGACTAATAACGCAATAAGGCCTTACCCTTCGGGTTCGAAGGTCAGATGGCACTCGCTTTCGTAAAACTATTGCCTACGCCAAATCTTGGGATTAGTTGACAAAGAGGACCCCAGGCTCCCATGAACCGTGGCGAATGCCGGGATAACGTAACGAGGATGATGATGTGACTATGATACTTCTAACCACAGACTATACAAGTTTATCTATATTTTGAAAAGTTTTTCAGCATGACATTATGACTGTTCTAAAACGCGCTGAGATTATATTCTTTTCTCTACTCTTAAACCTGTTATTCGACATTTACAGGGTCGTGCATAGATCTTTAAAACCCTACATACAAGTCTATTTCCCAAAGCCAGTGTCCGCCGGCTTTCCGCGCATGCGCGCAGTATCGAAAAAACTGAAAACGCATTGTTTGGCTATGTAACCATGGCAACGCATTGTAATAACGATACCGGGAAGGCTTTGGGCAGCAGCTGAGCTGACAGTGCAATTTTTTTGCGTCAAAATGTGAATCTCACGAAAGTTATTCAAGAAAACTATTAAAAACTAAGTGAATGGTCGTAGAAAAAGTATTTTATGCAACGGTGTTTAACTGAGTCAAAAAGTACTCGTGTCGTCTTAATAACAATTTTCGGCTTCGCCTCAAATTGTTACCCACGTCACTCGTCTTTTTTGACCTCCTTTAAACGCCTGTTGCATAAAATACTATTATCATTGTAACGTAGTACTTTTTCCTGGTCGTAATTAATATTTTTTTATAAATCTAAAATCGAAATTTCTTTAATTTTATTTTGTTTCAAATCCTCAACTGGTGCAAAAATACTTGCATCCACACATGTATGCACTTTTCTGCATAATCTGTGCACGGGTTGCCAGATAGCTAAAAATAACGCGTTGTATGAGATTTTTTAATTGTTACTCCAGTACATTTTTATAAATTAAATTAATATAATCATATAGAAATAATGCAGAAATGTATCTTAAATACATAACAAAATACTGTAATATTAATACTCTAAATAAGAGGCCTGTCTGGAGTGACAATCTTGCTATGTACATCATAGTAAATCTTTCATGACTCTGATGGAGTCTCAAATAAATATAATATATTAATTCGATATATTATGTCTTCCTGGGTTTGTCACCCTATGTCCTTGATTGCGCCATATGCAAATAGGTTAATGATCTTGGGTGGTCCATTTCCTTTTTTGACCCTTTTGGGTGCACACGCACTTTCTCCACAAGACCATACCGCATGGTGGTCAAAACGGTGGAAGCAGAAGGCCTGCAATAATCCTCGGATTGAGTAAGTATCTGAATTGTTCTGATCAACTCCATAATGGCGTGAAACGTTGTGGGTTTGTTCCTGACCATGTGCTTGGTTATTCACAGGGATGATCTGTCTTCTGCTGTGGGATTGGGAGCGCTCCGCTAGGAAATTTCTTTGACCTTCAGCGGTGAGCTAATTAATCAGATTGTCTTTTATTTTGTCATGCTGGTCTTGAGAGCATTAGGCTAATGTATTTTTATGTCGCTTTCAGGAGCCGGGATATTAATTATATTTATAGATATATATATTATTAACTCTGGAAATCCTTGTGACCGGCGCAAGTTCTGAGTCCTGTTTGCTGGAAGACGGCCTGCCTCTGCCGCATTTGTCTCGGTGTCCACGTGGCACGCGTTCCGGGTTGAAAAGTCTCCGCAGTGCAGCCAACATTCCCCGGGAGGTCCCGTGCCACCTTCCACAGCTTTCCCGAAGGTTCACCATCTTAGAGGTCGGTCCAATTTATCCTTCTAATGGTCAGGGCAACTGCGTCAGCTGCAATTTAGGTAGATTAAATTCATAGAGTCAGTAATTTAGAGCAAGCAAATATTTTTGAGAACTGGTACCTAGGGTATTTTAATAGTATAATTTCTAGTTAAAAATTAAGATAACTTGTGTGAAAATTTACTTAGAACCTTTTAAGCGACCTAGCTTCCCGCTGAGCTCTGTACATTTCATTGGTGTCGAACAAGAGAATTATAGGTCAGTTTTCACACGGTTAGCGCAGTAAGTAACTACATTAAGAACCAACTGAACAAACACATTTTGGCAAGAATTTTCTTTATAAATAAATGTTATAAAATATACAAAATCTTAAATTATTTATCTCCACCAGATACTTCCCCTAGCAAGCTTATTTCGACACCGTTTTTTATTATTTTCAGTTTTAGTATTTTTTTTCTATTATTATCACTTGTGTCCTTAATTTTGTACAGCCGGAGCTTTAAGTTTATTTAACAGTAAGGCACCCTGTGATAATTGGCGCCCAACGTGGGGCACTCTTGCTAGATGAGTTTGTCCCTGGTGATTATGATTTTAGGTTGAAACAGGAAATTCAGGCTAGGACACAGGGCGAGAACGAGCCCATTCATTTGTATTTTGCAGTAATGTCAGGAATGTTTGCTAGATTAAAGTCAGACTTACCGGAGGAAGCGAAGCTTGACATCTTGTTGCACAACATTCGACCACATTTTACACAGCAGTTAGCATTGGTAGACATCCATTCTGTCGCCGAACTGAAGACTTATTGTCGAAAGGTTGAGTTTTCACAGCAAAGGGCGAAGTTATTTGTAGAACCGCCGAAGGTTAGTGAACATACACTTTGTCGCGATCATGTGTATAAGGCCTCCAGTTCCAAACATCAACAAGTTAATGCTATTGCTGAAAAACAAAGCTCAAACTTCGCGAGAAAGTCTGACGGTTCGGTGCCACAGTGTAACACTTTGCAACAGAGAAAGCAACATTTTAAAACTAATGACTTTAATATTTCAAAGCCACAGCGGCCGGTGTGTTACAAATGCAACAAAACTAATCACAATTTCAGGCTTTGTAAACAAAGGCCTAGAAATGGTTCGTTGAAATGTTACGGTTGTGGCAAGCCTGACACTGTACGGTCACAATGTGACATTTGTTGTCAAAAGGGTAACGTTCAGAAACCGATACCACAACAGTCAAAAAACGCCTAAGGCAGAATCGCAGCAAGTTTAGTGGCCAATTGAATCGATTAAATTTAAAATCGATTACACAAAATAATAATTTAAGTTCGATTGCTACGATTCTGTTTACACCAAATAAAAATGATATTAGGCCGTATTTAAAAATAGGTGTAAATAATTTTGAGGTTTACGGTTTAGCCGATAGCGGCTCAGCATTGTCGGTTTTAGGTAACAATGCACATTTGGACTTTTTGAAATTCGGTTTTGTACTTCAAGAGGCACACTCCAAGTCGTGTAGTGTTGCGAATGGAGTCGATTGTGAGAAAATCGGGCATATTTTTGTCCCGGTTACTTTTTTGAATGCTACCAAGGTTATTAAATTTGTAGTTGTACCCTCTATTGTTAATCATGTTGTTTTGGGGGTAGATTTTTGGAAAGCATTCGATTTATTGCCTGACGTTTTAAAAAATGCGAAACGTATGACTCCACCTGAAAATTATTTTATGTGTAACGGTTTAAGTGCGGAACAAGTAAACACGATCCGGTCTTACGAACACTTAACTGCGGCCGAGAGGGAACTCGCGGATACCGTTGTAGGTAAATTTAAAAACATTTCGTTCGAGGAGAAGGGGCTTGGCAGAACCAGCTTAATGGAGCACACCATTGACACTGGCGACGCCATGCCCATCAAAACGAAACAATATCCTTTGTCTCCGGAAAAACGCGCTGCTTTATCCTCCGAGTTAGACCGTATGTTGAAGTTGGACGTAGTTACGCCCTGTGAGAGTCCGTGGAATAATCCGGCTCTTTTAGTTAAAAAATCTAACGGTGATTGGCGATTTTGTTTAGATTGCAGGAAATTAAATTCGATCACGAAAGGAGATTCGTATTCCATTCCGTATATTCCCCAGATTTTGGACAGTTTGAAGGAAGCGAAATACCTGACCACGATCGATTTAAGTTCCTCATTCTGGCAAATCCCGTTAGCTAAGGCCTCACAGGAGAAAACCAGTTTTTGCGTTCCCGGTCGTGGTATGTTTATGTTCAAGGTCATGCCCTTTGGCCTCTGTGGAGCGCCTGCGCGTCAGCAGAGGCTAATGGACAGCCTTATTGACCATAATATAACGAGCGACATCGAAAACGGTTTAGTTTTTTGTTACATCGATGACATCGTTATTTGTTCATCAGATTTTCAGACGCACATACGGTTGCTCAATCGTGTGTTGGCGAAGTTGGAAAAGGCGAACTTAACCATTAATTATGAGAAGTCTAAGTTCTTCAGGCAGTCTATAAAATACCTTGGTTACGTCGTAGACGAGTTCGGGTTGCGTACTGATCCTGACAAGATCTCTGCCGTTCTCAACTTCCCCACACCAACGAGCACGCGTGACGTAAGGGCATTCTTAGGAACGTGCTCATGGTATCGACGGTTTATCCGAAATTTTGCATCGATAGCCGCTCCTCTGAATAAACTTACGTCACAGGGCAAGAAAGCGCCACCTTTCGAATGGTCTGTAGAAGCAGAGGAAGCATTCAAAACTTTAAAAAACGCTTTAGTTACGGCACCCATTTTGGCGGTACCGGATTTTAATAAACAATTTACAGTACATTGTGATGCGTCGTCCTACGGGATTGGCGGAATGCTTTCTCAGACCATCGACGGTGTTGAGCATCCTGTTGCATACGTTAGCCGCGCCTTAAATAAATGTGAGCGAAATTACAGCGCCACAGAAAGGGAGGCTCTCGCGGTTTTATTTTCAGTGGAGAAATTTCAGGCATATTTAGGCTCGCGTAAATTTAAAGTGATCACTGATCACGCGTCACTCAAATGGTTCATGAACCTTGAAAACCCGTCAGGGAGGTTAGCTCGTTGGGGTTGCAGACTGTCTCAATTCGATTTTGAGATTGAGCACAGAAAGGGATCGCTTAACGTTGTGCCTGACGCACTTTCGAGACTTATGAAAGTTGACGTTATAAATATTACGAATGATGACGCTGAGCCAGACGAATGGTATGACAAGATTGTAAATGGCTGCAGGTCATTTCCCGCGAATTTTCCGAATTTTTGTTTAAAGGACGGGAAACTTTTTAGACTTTCGAAGGCCAAGTATAATTTGTTGCGAGAGTTTGATTGGAAAGAAGTGGTGAAGAAGAGTGATCGAAAAAGAGTTTTGCAGCAAAACCATTGCGAAGCAACTGCAGCTCATTTAGGTGTTTTTAAAACTCATCGCCGGTTGGCGTTGACATACTTTTGGCCCGGTATGTACAAGGATGTAGTCGAGTTCGTAAAGGCTTGCGATGTCTGTGCAGCGTACAAGCACTCGCAGAAACCGACTGCAGGCCTCATGGGACAACCAAAGGTATGTCATCGACCATGGTTGGTAGTTAGTATAGATCTTGTCGGTCCGCTTCCGCGCTCTCGGGCAGGTTATACATTTTTGTTGGTTGTTACATGTTGCTTTTCGAAACATACACTGCTGTTTCCACTTCGCCGCGCTACTAGCGCTTTGGTGGCGAAGCATTTTGAAAACCATGTCATTTTGGAACATGGCGTACCTGAAACCGTGATTTCGGACAACGGAGCGCAATTCACGGGATCAGAGTTTAAGCAGTTATTGAAACGCTACAACGTACCTAACATTTTTTACAGTCCGCGCTATTCTCCGCACGTGAATTTGGTGGAACGTTATAACAAAATTGTAATGACCGCCGTAGCGTCTTACGTAAAGGAAAATCACCGTACATGGGACGAAAAACTGCACCAGATTAGGTTTGCCATAAACAGTGCAGTCAGCGAAACCACCGGGTATTCTCCTTTCTTTTTAGTGCACGCTAGGGAACCGGTCATTAACGGATCCTTTTATAAAGATACCGATAAACAATATTGTGTAGGTATACCTAGAGAGGAGTATGCGGGCGAATTTGGTTGTTTGAAAGATATTTTTGAACAGGTTAGGGTACGTATGTTGCAAGCACATGAAACAAATGCCAAGTATTATAATATGAGACGCCGAGAGGCGAGATTTTCGGTTGGGGATATTGTTCAGAAGCGTACGTACACGCAAAGTGACGCTTCTAAGTTTTTTATGTCGAAGCTCGCACCTAAGTATGAACCGTGCAGAGTTAAGAAGGTTTTGTCCCCATTAGTTTATGAGCTCGAAAGGTTGGACGGTCAACCAATCGGGTCGTGGCATATTAAAGACTTTAAGTAGGTATTAACGGGAGTCAGGTTTTGAGGTAGAAGTCATCTCTGGACGCAAAGCCTCGAGCCTGTAGGGCTTGTCGCTTTGCCGCCAGGGTTGACAACTGCCATCACCTAGCTCTCGTAACATAACATATGCGGTTGAAATCGTTAGTAGTGTTAAATATTCGGTAAATATTTAATTCACGAATTTTGTTCGGAACGTGACGAACAGGAAAGCTGCTTCGTTACTATGTTTGCATTGTGTGATGCATGTTAGGTATATAAATGCGTGATGTATGTTAGGCGCGATCGATACTGTGCTCAGTCTTAAATCGAATTGGGCTGTAGGTACTTATAGTTTGGTTAAGAGTTTGGAAGAGTTATCCTTGGACGCACGATCCCTCGTCTAGTACCTGTCGTCGTGCCGCCAAGGACGACAAACCACTCACCAGCTACTGTGCCTCTCAACCTCAAGGTCAGAGCCGTCTTTAATAGGACCAAATAGCAACATTTGTTGCAAAAAAATTTTGTCAGGTACTACCATACCGGACAAACATCGAAATAGTACAGTTTTTTTTGTATTTTGTTAGCGTATCTTTTAGGTAACGCGTCGTTAGGCTAAATACCTAACGTTTTAGTTTAGGTACTATTTCGCATGTTGCCACGCCTTGTTTTTATTTACGGTATACCAGGTTTTGTGGGTGTTGTGCAACATGATTTTGGATGTTTCGTTTCCTCCGACAAGTTAGTCGGGGACACGCTTTTGGAATATTTAGGAGTTTTAACTAAGAGGGACTAAAACTTAGATTTTGACGATTTTGTTTTGTTTTGAACTTTAGGTTCTTTGGATTTCGGAGTCGGCCCATAGTTTATGGACTAGACATTTTCATTTTGCCCGGACAAGCAGAGTATATTTTGAGGAATGCTGATCAGCGGTCCTGGCGTTGGATATTGGCTTTCTTAGCACAAGGTGCTACATCGCGTTGTGCTGAGAACGCCAACGGTTCGTTCACTGGCTGTTAGGTATTACGGAGGTTTTTTTCTATGTGTTGCGCGGTTGGCCTCATAGTTTTTTTTTACCTGCCGTTATTGATTACGTGGGTTCGAGATTTTTTTAGTTTTGAGTTTTGTGGATATGGCCTTTCAGGCAAGTTGTTGAAAATGGTAGAATTGTTTAAAAGTTAGGAAGCTTTGATGGGTTTGTGTAGACATTTTTTTGAAATAAAATCTCGAAGCCTCGTTTTGTTTTTCCCTTTTTCATTGTCCTTCTGGGATACTATTTCTTTTAGTATTATAGTTTAGTTTTCTTGCCTTAGGGTTGTTTGTTGCCTTGGTTCCTCACAGTTCAATGTGACGAAAGCCGCTGGGGACAGCGGGCGGTTCACCTACGTTGAACCTTTAAATCGGGGAGGGAGGTATTGTAACGTAGTACTTTTTCCTGGTCGTAATTAATATTTTTTTATAAATCTAAAATCGAAATTTCTTTAATTTTATTTTGTTTCAAATCCTCAACTGGTGCAAAAATACTTGCATCCACACATGTATGCACTTTTCTGCATAATCTGTGCACGGGTTGCCAGATAGCTAAAAATAACGCGTTGTATGAGATTTTTTAATTGTTACTCCAGTACATTTTTATAAATTAAATTAATATAATCATATAGAAATAATGCAGAAATGTATCTTAAATACATAACAAAATACTGTAATATTAATACTCTAAATAAGAGGCCTGTCTGGAGTGACAATCTTGCTATGTACATCATAGTAAATCTTTCATGACTCTGATGGAGTCTCAAATAAATATAATATATTAATTCGATATATTATGTCTTCCTGGGTTTGTCACCCTATGTCCTTGATTGCGCCATATGCAAATAGGTTAATGATCTTGGGTGGTCCATTTCCTTTTTGACCCTTTTGGGTGCACACGCACTTTCTCCACAAGACCATACCGCATGGTGGTCAAAACGGTGGAAGCAGAAGGCCTGCAATAATCCTCGGATTGAGTAAGTATCTGAATTGTTCTGATCAACTCCATAATGGCGTGAAACGTTGTGGGTTTGTTCCTGACCATGTGCTTGGTTATTCACAGGGATGATCTGTCTTCTGCTGTGGGATTGGGAGCGCTCCGCTAGGAAATTTCTTTGACCTTCAGCGGTGAGCTAATTAATCAGATTGTCTTTTATTTTGTCATGCTGGTCTTGAGAGCATTAGGCTAATGTATTTTTATGTCGCTTTCAGGAGCCGGGATATTAATTATATTTATAGATATATATATTATTAACTCTGGAAATCCTTGTGACCGGCGCAAGTTCTGAGTCCTGTTTGCTGGAAGACGGCCTGCCTCTGCCGCATTTGTCTCGGTGTCCACGTGGCACGCGTTCCGGGTTGAAAAGTCTCCGCAGTGCAGCCAACATTCCCCGGGAGGTCCCGTGCCACCTTCCACAGCTTTCCCGAAGGTTCACCATCTTAGAGGTCGGTCCAATTTATCCTTCTAATGGTCAGGGCAACTGCGTCAGCTGCAATTTAGGTAGATTAAATTCATAGAGTCAGTAATTTAGAGCAAGCAAATATTTTTGAGAACTGGTACCTAGGGTATTTTAATAGTATAATTTCTAGTTAAAAATTAAGATAACTTGTGTGAAAATTTACTTAGAACCTTTTAAGCGACCTAGCTTCCCGCTGAGCTCTGTACATTTCATTGGTGTCGAACAAGAGAATTATAGGTCAGTTTTCACACGGTTAGCGCAGTAAGTAACTACATTAAGAACCAACTGAACAAACACATTTTGGCAAGAATTTTCTTTATAAATAAATGTTATAAAATATACAAAATCTTAAATTATTTATCTCCACCAGATACTTCCCCTAGCAAGCTTATTTCGACACCGTTTTTTATTATTTTCAGTTTTAGTATTTTTTTTCTATTATTATCACTTGTGTCCTTAATTTTGTACAGCCGGAGCTTTAAGTTTATTTAACAGTAAGGCACCCTGTGATGTGGTGTGATGTGTGTGTGAGGTGTGTGTGTGTGATCGGAGGGAAGCGATTTGAAAGAGCACCTGTTAATAAGTACCTTTTTAAGCACACATCATCTTCAAAATGAGCTTGTGTCTAAAAATTGCTTAAAAATTTGTAAAATCTCGTGCTAAGGAATCCAATACTATATATTCCAATACCTATTATATTGTTTAGAGGAATCTACAAGGTATTTTTGCAGACAAAAGAAATTCTTCTCAAACTATCCACTAGTGTGGCTACTCTCAGCATATAAATATGTTGCCACGCCCTAAATATGTTGCCACGCCCTAATAGGGTCCATGAGCACACCTACTTTGTAACATCTTATAACACCATGGATGCAATAAAGAAATATGAATATGAATACCACTAAGGCCAACTTGCACCAACCGCTTAACTCAGGGTCAGTAGGCTGTCATCTGTCAAATTCCATATAAAATGGTGGGTTAACCCTCGGGTTAATTTACGCTAGTTGACGCGTGATTGTCGCTAGATGTCACTATAACTATGCCTCTACAAATAACTCGCATTTACTGATGTATGGAGTTGAAACTCTTCCCTTACTTGTCTTATTCCTCTATGGTACTACCCTGTTGGACGCTAGTAGTCAGAAGCTTACTAAATATGTACGAGTATTTATTTCATTAGGAAAAACATTAACATAGGAAAAAGCTCAGACTTAATACTGTTACTAAACTGACAAACATCACAGCAATTACCATCCCAACATATTCCCTGCTCGTCAGACTAACTTGTATCAACACGATATCTCATTATGATTACAGAAGTTTGCAGGCACGCTAACCAAATGTATCCAATTACTCGTTGTTACTCAGCTAACTAAAGTTAGTCTGAGTGATAATTTATTTGTAAGCGATACGAATACGTGTTTTGCCCTAATGTACTCTGGCCCCGTAGCCAAATGGCATTTCTCCCGCCAAACGAAAACGAAACGCCGCGCCAGTTAGTCGGGCTCTGTCGCGCCAATATGCAAGAGCGATAGAGATAGATATCTACTAGCGTTTCGTTTCGTGAGCGTTTGTGCCATTCGGCTACGCACCCTGTAATGTATACTGTAAAATGATGCTTTACCATTGGTAGTACGAAGTGTCCCAAAATCTGAAAAGAGAATTGTGTACACACCTTTATTTATACTTATTTATTACTTAATAAATGGGTGAATCAACTTTTTTTTGCCTGTTATTGCCATGGTTATTGGTTACGGTCCCCTGAGTCCACGCAGTTGTTTGCAAAATTATGCTATTTAAACTATGCAAACATGCAATTTTGTGGTGTTAACAAGCCCTTTCCTTAATTTGCCACCTACAAACAAGAACGCATTTTTGAATAATTTCAGTAGCATAATGTTGCATAAAACCAGCGTGACTCAGGGGACCGTTACCATGGCATTACAGGCAAGATAAAGTTGATTCACCCAAATTACTACATTTGGATTGCTCACCCTTCTTCCGCGAATTATTGACCTTTTAATACGTTACTCGATAACATTAACGCCACTGAAAATGTACCTAACCTTACCCTTTTTCTCGGAAGTACCCAACCGTTTGAAAACGCTGTTTTTTCATACAATGTACTATCAGCTGCAAAAGTGCATGGAGAAATTATGAATGAATTCATTGATAAATTCGCCATCCACTTTTGCAGCTGATAGTACCTACATGTGTAATTTTCAGTACCGTGAGATTTTTTCTCGTAAAAAAACAGAAGACGCCCGACATGCTCATATTTCTTCTCTCAACGGCCATGACGCGCTGTGACTGCAACATGCAGGGTTGCCATGTCACAAACACATGATTCTTATACTCATGGTTGCTGAAATCATATGAAGAACGTACTCCACGAAGTCATAATTGGTATTCTGTATTTCTTATTTCGTAATTGTCGTCACAAAATAAATACATAACATGTACCAGAAGACTTTGTGCAACTTTTATGTGAAATGAGAGCCAAGTTCAATAATATGACATATTTATGACTTGGTTGTTCACTTCAACGAAAAACTAAGTGATATCTAAATGGGTGCCAAGTTCAATGGTCAGTCCTGAAATTTATTTATAACAACATAAAATGCATTAAATAAATGTCATATACAAAGAAAAAGTGACCAAAGCCTCCAGTGCTCCGAGCTGGAATCGAACCAGCGTACTCCGCTTACCGGGCGAATGCCAGAACCACTCGGCTATCGGTCCACGAAAGCAAGGGTCGAAATTTCTAAGTATATGACATTTCCGAAGGCTCGTGGCGCCCTCTGGCCATCCCTGAGGTAGAACAGTATGGTTCGACCTCCTAGCCGAATCAACTCAGGTGATTACAAGCTAGCGAAGAGAGATGGCGCTGCCATTAACACTCTAAGAACAAATTAAATTACTTTCATAGAAAATATTTTAACTTGTTATTTTAAGTAGTAACACTACTATTATGTTCTAAACATTAAATAAATGTCATATACAAAGAAAAAGTGACCAAAGCCTCCAGTGCTCCGAGCTGGAATCGAACCACATACTTAGAAATTTCGACCCTTGCTTTCGTGGACCGATAGCCGAGGGGTTCTGGCATTCGCCCGGTAAGCGGAGTACGCTGGTTCGATTCCAGCTCGGAGCACTGGAGGCTTTGGTCACTTTTTCTTTGTATATGCCATTTATTTAATGTTTAGAACATAATAGTAGTGTTACTACTTAAAATAACAAGTTAAAATATTTTCTATGAAAGTAATTTAATTTGTTCTTAGAACATAAAATGCTTTTATTATGGGACCAATGCCGAAATCGCGAAAAAAATTTGGCGGTTCCATAGAAATGACCGGTATCATGACAGTCAAATTGTATGAAACAGCTGAAGCTGAATTCGTTGTAGTGAACAACCAAGTCATATGACACGCTGAGGGTGCAACAGTGAGCTGCAGTCGCGTCACTACGTGCACTTCAGCTCGTTCGTTGTGCGCGTGCCGCGGCCGCTGCAGGACACCATCGCGAGCGCAGACTTCTGGCCGAAAGGTGTGGTTTTTCGGCGGTTCCGGGGCAACCTGCCGAATCCTAGACCGGGGCAAATGACGCAACGGAGCCACGCTGTTACGTCATCGCCCAAATCAATTGTCTAGTTGTAAATTTTTATTGTTTGTTTTTCTTCATGTTCTTATTTATTTTTTTCTTATTTTTTTTTCTTTAAGTTTCATGACGCATTGGATTTATCTGTAATGTCATTGAATTATGTTTAAAAAAAAAATATTATAGAACATGGCTCTCATTTCACATTTATGTTTTTGATGGGATATCATTACTTTTTGTAGGTATTTTAAGGCTACGGGGACGCTTATTAATATTCAATAAGTTTAATAGAAGATCTAGGACTACTAGCGCCATCTATAATAAGCCCCGGTTAAACTAAACATATTTTTACTGAACATATCACTTTTCGAAAATGATGAAAATTTACTAATTTCTAATTATTTTCGGTGTAGTTACATAATTATCTATCTTCATGCTAAATTTGAACTTTCTAGGTCATCCGAAACAGGGTTAGAGTTTATGTTTATAGGTATATATATGATAAATATTACGATTTTTGGACGTTATTATCTAAACAACCGTTTGAAATGTGTTTATGAAATTTGGAGCACATATATGTATCTCGCAAGTGTCAATATATGAGCCAAAGACACGTTTATTTTAAATGGTTTTGGAGTTATGAGGGGGTCAAAGGTGACTCCAAATGGTTCGTGTAATATTACACACGATGCTGCTCGCCAGTTCTTTTACTTGAACTTGGCTTGACACGACATTTGGCATTTCGAGGACCATAGTCGATTTTACAAAACGTAAAAAAACAATTCTTCCCTCCACACTTCCAAAGTTGAAATAAAACGTTATTCCCGCAGGAGAACAAAATTCTGAATTTGTACAAAGCGCACTCTTCATTTCTGAGTTGGAGCACGAAGGAGCGCGGCGCGTAACGACACCGCAGCCGTGCCACAGTTTAGTTAACTCCGGAATACTTCACGTTAGTAAACTTATGAAATACTATAAAACATATGAAAGATGGAAACTTGATATAAATAAATAAATATTATAAGACATTCTTACACAGATTGGCTAAGGCCCACGGTAAGCTCAAGAAGGCTTGTGTTGTGGGTACTCAGATAACGATATAAATTATATAATATATAAATACTTATATACATAGAAAACATCCATGACTCAGGAACAAATATCTGTGCTCATCAGATAAATAAATGCCCTTACCGGGATTCGAACCCGGGACCGCGGCGCAGCAGGCAGGGTCACTACCGACTACGCCAGACCGGTCGTCAATATATAATATTTTATATAAAATGTATGTATGATAGAAATTGTTTCCAAAAAGTCAAGCACAATGACGCATTGTACTCAGTACTGCTACTCGGTGTTTCGGGTAAAGAAATCATCGTTATGGTGCTCCCACACTTAAATGTTATATCGTCCCCCGTGTGGTGACGGGTTAAGAATTTCACCACCCCCTTCCTTCCTGTGGGTGTCGTAGAAGTCAACTGTGGGATATGGGTTAAATTGTGGCGTAGGCGAAAGGCTGGCAACCTGTCACTGCAATGTCACAATTTGGATTTCTTTCAACCCCTTTTTGCCAAGAGTGGCACTGAAACTTATTAGTTCATGTGCTCTGCCTACCCCTTTATGGGATACAGGCGTGATTATATGTTATGTTAATCGTCACTAATTTAAAAAAAACTTGTATCTTCGTCTGTCAATGAAAAGAAAATTGTAGTAAGTATGTATGGAATGCACATACACTTACTGCGTTTTAACATTGAGGAGCAGCGTGGGATACGAGATTTTTTAAAAGTAGTGACGATATAACACAGTGTGACAGGAACAGCGCGATAGCATAGACATTACACTCATGCCAATGTGAGAACACCATTACGTGCCAGATTTGGGTACATAGATACTGCAACTTGCACGATAAAAGTATACATAAAGTTTAAAGTATACATAGATTCGCAGACTATTTTTATTTTATGATATTTTTAACCGACTTCAAAAAAGGAGGAGGTTCTCAATTCGACTGAATTTTTTTTTTTTTGTATGTATGTTACTCGATATCTCCGAGGATCGTAGACCGATTTTCAAAATTTTTTTTTTGATCGAACGGGTCTAAAACCCCGAGATGGTCCCATTGGCACCAAGTCGGGGTCTGATGATGGGATCTTGGAGAAATCGAGGGAACTCTTCAAATGTTATAGGCACATGTAATGTTCTTAGTGTATTTTTCCAAGGTACACCAGTATTTACGCCTGATGGTAATAATTTTATGTGGCTGAGCTGATGATGGAAGGTCAACTCCTCAACGGTTAGGAGTTAACCCTTAAATTGCCACTCTATGATCGCGCAGGATTTTTATAATGAAAATTGGTGTTTTAGGTTCAGTTAGGGTAGATTAAGGGGAAAATGTGTGAAAAAAAAACATAAAAAAATTGGAAATGGTTTTTTTTAAGCGTCACTTATAAATGACATTGCCAACTACTGCTTAACATAAAGACGTCACTTTGGACGGACATTGCCAACTACACATGCACATTGCTAACATAGAAGAATAAAACGTAAACTTAATAAGTTACACTCAACATTGTCCGAAACTACACGTGCTACCTCTTTATGTCCGGCGCAATATCTCTAACGTCATCTACGTCATGAAAAATGCTCAAAACTATGTTGACTGTCCGGATCTGCTGTCTAGCTTGAAGTTCCCACTTCGTAGTCCCCTCACGCCTTGCGTCTCGCACTAAACGAATATTCCATATCCTCGCCACTAATGCTAACTTCAGAAAAAACTCCTTTATTATAAGATCCACTAAATATTTCAATCAAATTTGATTTGATCATGACGCCATCGATCTGATCTCTGACAGTTTTATATCAGTACGCAAACTACTGATCCAAGACTTCACCCACTGTTAACTCTCAAATAACACTATAACAAGTTACTGCTTTTTTTCCTTTCTTGTATTGTTTGCTCTCAATCATTGTTTGAACTCATATATAGATATGTATTACATAATCTTTAAATAAATTACACAATTTTCTGTAATTTTGCACTGATGTACTTTGCCCAGTTTCTATCTGTGGAAACTTGTTATTGGCTCGTTGTTTCTATGTTATAAGCCTAATAGTAACTTTATCTGTGAGTTTTCCTAATAAATAAAATAAAAATATAGTCCAGGCAAAAATAAACAGGTACCTATACTTTTAGGAGAAGAAGATTTACTGCTGCAGTCGTCTCTAAAAAACTCTCTAGCTAAGATTCTTATTTTTTCTTCGTTGTCTGATTCTAAATCGGAGTCTTTAGAAGCTGGAGGTGGTAGAAGACCTTGACCTCAAACGTTGCCCAGCCATATTGTTGTAAAAATGCAACTAATGTTAACAATACACAAAAAAATATTCGTTTAAATAAGTTGGCAATGTCCGTTACAAGTGACAAATGGAAAAAACACAATATTTAGTACTAACTGGCAGTGTCACTTTAAAGTGACATATATTATAACTTCAAAAATAATAATGAAATGTTTGTCATTTATTCACAAGAATGACACTAAATAGTAACTTAATTATTATTTCAATAAAATTCAGTGAAAAATACGCACAAATTACTAAAATACTTACATAACAACGACATTTGTCACAAGCGCAAAAAAACCTCACGGTTGTAATTTTTAAACTAAGTATTTTTTTCAAATTTTGATAAGATAAAGCGATGCGAAAGTGCGTAAAAATAAAAGGAATAGTCGCTAGACCGTATGGATCACGCCACCTGCGCCAGAGTGCCTAGGAATCTGAGTTAGCCTAGACTTTATAGGACGTCATTTAAAACGGACAAAAACAATTTAAGGGTTAAGGATAATTCTTTCACTACTGTACACATATTCGGACTGATACATATAATATCACTAGGAACCACTAAAAATCAACAAATAAATTAACTTTTTAACAAAAAATAAAACCGCCTTCAAAAAAAGCGTGTTACAAAACACGGAGAAACTAAAAAGCCAAAAATAATAAACCTTCGAATTCAGATTTCTTATCGGATTGCAATAATCTAAACATCCAAATTATAAACAAATCAATTATTTTTGGAGTCTGGGCCAGCCTGCGTATGGTTGGGTGGGGCAAACAGGAAATAGCAAGGCGACGAACAGGTCTGGTACCGACTACAAAAATAATTGATTTGTTTATAATTTGGATGTTTAGATTATTGCAATCCGATAAGAAATCTGAATTCGAAGGTTTATTATTTTTGGCTTTTTAGTTTCTCCGTGTTTTTCTACATTTATTTTATCATACACCATATAGGCACAAACAGCAACACCCTTAACCATCGGTAGACTTTATGCCCTTGTAATAAGGATTACAAATGTACAGCTAACAGTGTTGTCTATGGTACAAAAGGGATTTTTAGGTATATATGACTCCAAACGCCATCTGTCTGAGAACATCAGAAATGTTGATTCATACGAGTTCAAAGAGAAGCGACTCATTTATCCGAAATGAATGAACACCTTATAAAAACGCGTGAGCCAATTACAAAGCTCACAAAACGCGACATTTTTACCTATCCCTCTTCACACGAGACGCAGATGTTAAATATTAATAACACAATTTGGGAGCGTTATCTCCTGACGGCCTAGCCAAAGCGACAATCGTTGACGCTACGTGGTAACCGAAATGCAGTCTGGTTCTGTTGCGCGTTCTACAGAAGAGCGATAGCACAGTATAATAAAGAGTAGGTACTATCGTACAGTATGGCCACTCCCGCTCCCCGCTGAAAGTGCCACCCACTCTCGATTACCTCACAGCTACCGCCTGTCAAAAACGCGAACAGTCGGCCTGTCATATCTCTCTCATACAAGCATGGTACGCGTTCAACTGCACGAGCTTAGAGTGTGTGCTAGGAATGGTCCAACTACACGGGCTTAGAATGTGTGCTTTCATATCGTCCATTAAATACAAAAGCGACATAACTCAAAAAAAAAAAAACAAAATTGTTTTTATTGCGAAAACGACACTAATATTATCATGTGGCACAAAGACACCTGTCGATTTGTCGTTAGAAGTTACCAAAATTATGCAGGTTCCCTTTTTTCACTATCACGCCTTCGTGACTAACTTCAGTGCTAAACGGCCATATTGTCATTTACGACTCGGCCGTCGACTCGAAAGATTTGCGAAAAAGGGCCATAAAACAAAATAAAGTGTGATTAATATATTTGATCGCCAGTGTCCAAGATGTGGTTTCGTTCTGTCGCGCTACTACAGAAGAGCAATATGATGAGCAAGACGACACGCTTCCGAATCGTAAGCGATATTGTGACGTTGGTTAGAAACCCTGGGTCATCCCGTTTCTATCTCGCAAATACTCCATCAGTCATATTTCTGACAAGTCGTAGAACAGGGCTAATAAGAAACCCATTCATAAACAAGCTGCCCGATAATAAAATGGTGTAGGCGGGTAAGTGACAACTTTATGTAAGAAAGACAGATAAATAACTACAAGTACAATAAGTACATAGAGCTGAGTAATCAATTTAGGTATATATTGGTACCGGGATACCCCCATTTGCCAGAATTTCATTTGCCATAATTTTATTTGCCATCCTATTCAACAATCATAATATTGTTTCTCATAACATCTTATGCCATAATCATTGTTTACTATATTAATCTAGTGCCAGAAACTTTGTTTCCCATAAAGTCAGTTTCCATAATGTCATTTGTCAGAATCATCGAAATCCGTAATTACCACATTCCATACCATCATTTGTCATACAAATTAGCGTCCAGAAAAGTCAATTTCCATAATGTGCTTTGGCAGAATCGAAAACTACTATAATAGGTACTAGAAGGACTAGAGAATGAAACTGCCATCAGAAAGTAGGTTAGGTTAGATTAGAACTGTGACCCCCTGGAAAATGAAACTGCTGTCAGAAAGTAGGTTAGGTTAGGTTAGAACTGTGACCCCCCGGAAAATGAAAATACTATCAGACAGTAGGTTAGGTTAGGTTAGAACTGTGACCCCCTGGAAAATGAAACTGCTATCAGAAAGTAGGTTAGGTTAGGTTAGAACTGTGACCCCCTGGAGAATGAAACTGCTGGAAAAGTAGGTTAGGTTAGGTTAGAACTGTGACCCCTGGAAAATGAAACTGCTATCAGAAAGTAGGTTAGGTTAGGTAATAATATGGGCAACAATTAATATGGCAATAATTGCTTATGGCGTTTGAATATTCTATGAAACCATATTATTGCACTTAATAATATGGCTAACAAATAGTATGGCATTGTATGATTATGGAAGGTAATATTCGGATAAACAACGAGTATGTCATATGATTTTTATGGTAAACAAATCATTCGGGCAAATGAAATTCAGGCAAGTTAGATTCGGGCAAATGAATATTATGTTAAATGACTGTCGGGCAAACAATAGACAACCATTGGTACCAAAATGTTATATTAGTATTATTGAAAATAGGAATATCATGTGCATTTTTTTTTAAAGTTCAGAACAGTCACATTTATTTACAGTATACAGACAATGACTACAATTTAATTAAAAGTAACTTAAAATAAATATTTTTATTTACAAATAAACTAAATATTAAACTCCGATCCTTATCGTTTCTGGTGCAAAAGTACCCATAATACTTATGGCGTTACCCCTTTGGATGGTTATTGATAACTTTTGCACCATAAACGATTCAGAGCGGGGGCCCTCTCTTTTTTTTAACCGACTTCAAAAAAGGAGGAGGTTCTCAATTCGACTGAATGTTTTTTTTTTTTTTTTTTTTTTTTTTTTTTTGTATGTATGTTACTCGATATCTCCGAGAATCGTGGATCGATTTTCAAAATTTTTTTTTTGATCGAACGGGTATAACCCCGAGATGGTCCCATTGGCACCATGTCAGGGTCTGATGATGGGATCTTGGAGAAATCGAGGGAACTCTTCAAATGTTATAGGCACATGTAAGGTTTTTAGTGTATTTTTCAAAGGTACACCAGTATTTACGCCTGACAGTAGTAATTTTATGTGGCTGAGCTGATGATGGAGGGTCAACTCCTCAATGGTTAGGAGTTAAAGGATAATTCTTTCACTACTGTACATATATTCAGACTGATACATATAATATCACTAGGAACCACTAAAAATCAACAAATAAATAAACTTTTTAACAAAAAATAAAACCGCCTTCAAAAATAAGCGCGTTACAAAACACGGAGAAACTAAAAAGCCAAAAATAATAAACCTTTGAATTCAGATTTCTTATCGTATTGCAATAATCTAAACATCCAAATTATAAACAAATAAATTATTTTTGAAGGCGGGACCAGCCTGCGCATGGTTGGGAGGGGCAAACAGGTCTGGTACCGACTTCAAAAATAATTTATTTGTTTATAATTTGGATGTTTAGCTTATTGCAATACGATAAGAAATCTGAATTCAAAGGTTTATTATTTTTGGCTTTTTAGTTTCTCCGTGTTTTGTAACGCGCTTATTTTTGAAGGCGGTTTTATTTTTTGTTAAAAAGTTTTCGTAATCTACGGCCTATGTCGCGCACAAACTCTTTTGCGTCCGCACCCCAAAAGTCCGCTATTTCCACTGAAAACGGTACGAATATGTACCCGCCCAAAGGAGCATACTTCTGGCGCTTTAGCGCCGCTTGAGCCTCTGCTGCCGCTCCACCCGCGCGAACCGTGCGACTAATATGGGAGGCCGCGTAGGTACTTACGCACGTGGCGTCCCATATCAAGTAACGTCCTCTCTCCCAAGGCACTAACGTTAATCCATCGGGGCGCTTGCCGAGTTGCCTTCCGTGCGACTTAGGCCTGGGGCACATCTCGGACACTGGCGATCAAATATATGAAAGAGGCGCGTTCCTAGCACACATTCTAAGCTCGTGTAGGTGAACGCGTACCATGCTTGTATGAGTGAGATATGACAGGTCGATTGTTCGCGTTTTTGACAGGCGGTAACTGTCAGGTAACCGAGAGGGGGTGGGCGGCACTTTCAGAGGGGAGCGGGAGTGGCCATACTGTACGATAGTACTCTTTATTATACTGTGCCTGGGGGCTCAAGCACGGACGGAACGCCCGCTGATCTAAGCGCCCTCTGGATCAGGTCGTTGAGGGCATGGTGGCGCGGATGCCTCCCGACGCACCGACGGCAACTCAACGCGTGATGGCAACAATCGGAATGCTTAATTATGTGCATGCACATAATTTAATATGTTGGCCATTCTGAAATGTTAAGTCGTAACTTGTAAGACAAACCAGGGCTTTAATATACAAAAGTTTGTTGAAAGACTAATATGCAATAAGAAACTCATATTATTTATTATAAAAAAAAATACAAATACTCTTTATAACACGCCTCAATGAAAGAAAACAAATAACAGAAAAATAACTGCAACAAAATTTGACGCATAAAATAATGTGCTTATCAATCTTATCATAGACTTAAAAAAAAAGAAAAACCTGAATACTTATTTAATTACCGCCGTAAAACAATATACAATTAGATGAATAGCAATGACTATTGAGTGAAAGATACTACATGGAAGGTATTATTGGCAGATCTACCATGGAAACTTGATTCCCTAACATTAAAAGAAGTTGATAACACAAAAGGCTAATTTTTGAGTAATTTTTGACTTGTTTATCAAAACAGCAATTTACAAACCGCACACCTTTAATGGCCCAGTAAATACATTTGCCCACCGGTCGGTTTATCTAATTATGCTAATCAAAGCAGAGTTTGTTCGTAGTTTACCTTGTACCCAAACTGGAGAACAACGATGAAATAATAAGCGAAAATTTCCATAGCTAAAATGGAAACGGTGAAAATTTAAGATAACAATCAATGAATATTAATGCGGGGGAATTTATTTAGAATGGTTACTCCAAGCAACGAGTGGAAGATACTTAATAATGTTTCAAACTTTGAAAATTTGTAATTGCTTCTAAGTCGTCTGCTATTTGGGTTATTTACGGGCATCCCTGCGGTGGCTCACATAACAATCGGAATGCTTATCGTCTATTATTCGAGAGTACGAGTATTTAGACGAGCACTTGCAAAATGTGATTTATTAATATTTATCAATGACGCGCGGAAAAAAATACACAGAACGTTGACTATTTAATTAAATGTAACTAATGTAACGTTACACACGTACATACTTGACGACATCGATAAAGACAAAAATAGGTCCAAGTAAGTCCGTTAATTAAAAATGTATGTAACTTTTATTAATCTGATACAACAAATAGAACACGCTGTTTATGACTTTTGCATCAAAAAATTTGTGTTTGGGTCTCCCCAAACATATCGACGTGGAATCAACTTACGCGACTTACGCCAGCCAAAAATCGCTCGTTAGTATGAATAACGATACCTTTATGCCACGCCACGACATTGGTCTAAGCGCGACAGCGGTGAGCGGCGGCCATACATTGGAGCGAGATACAGAGATGGGACTTTTTATTCGCACGTATGGCTGCCGCTCACCGCTGCCGCGCTTAGACCAATGTCGTGGCTGGACCGTTAGCGATGACGACGCGTAAATAAGCGAGACTAACAAGCGATTTTTGGTCGGCTAGAGACGATAAAATATTAAGCACAAATAATGCGACATTCAACAAAAATAATTCAATCTCGAGAAACTGATCTGACCTGCGCCAAAATATTCTTCATTGACTAGACTAACTTGAAAAGCAGAGTTTCGTGTGACGCGGGCTTTAGTATTTTAATAGATAGTTTGCAAGTTTATCCAGCTATTGTTTGCGAGCAAACGAGGCTTCAGCTGATGCTTACTTAGTGGCTGGAAGAAATAGCTTTTTGTATACGAAAATAAAGTAACAAAGGTAAATAGTTTGTATCTAGCAGTTTAATGATAAGTTTTATAGCAAAATGGTGTTGCCTGTTCAATGATTAGACTAGTAACACACTCAGGTACTTATCTAGTAATTTCACTGAATGTGAGGACGAGGAGTGATAAGGCGATTCTGATATACCGATTAAGGCAATAATCCTTGTATTATGCAAAAACAATAGCTGTCACTCTCCTGGTCAAAAGGCACTGCAATGACTGCAGCGAGCTCTTGATACTCGTACATCAAAACTAAACCTAGGTATCATTGTAAAGATTTTATCCATAATCAAGTACTTAGTGGATTTTGGTTAATGTGATACCTAAGTATTTATGCCGTGGCGTCTAAAATCGTCTACAGAGGTAAGACATATGTCGGGACGAAAAATAACAAAATTACATTGCAATAAAGTTTATCTTACACAGTATAGAGGCGATATTATAAAGAAACACGTAGGTCACGATGTTACTTCAATGGCGGTTTATTCAGAACTAAAAACACGGTACAAAGCGGCAGCGGCTCACCCACATATTTATACTTATGAACTATGTCTACCTACAGCTAGTATCTTAATATACCTACTACACAACATAATAACTACAAATTCGCGCCCAAGTCGATACTCAAACAACCGAAGAAAGCACATGAAAACTGCGCCAACTTCTTTTAATTGGCAAAATCTCCGGCGTGCAACATATAAATTACGGAGCAAATAGCAATCCCAAAGTGCACTTTACAACCTTCAGCTAAACAATAGCTGTGTCTTGAGACGGGGAGGGAATACCAAGCAGCTTACGGACAAGTACACTGTTTTGTATGTAATCAGAACTGATTCTGAGAAACTGCACGGGAGACCCGTTTGGCTCCTATTCTATGAAGTTTGGCCTTCAGCCTACCTAACAAACTTAACCAGGCTATAGGTACCTAAAAATTTTGCGCTTTAGACCTATTATGACTATGCGAAGATACCTACCTATGTTATAGGTAATCATTTTCGATTTGTTCTCTTACTAATTGAATAAAATCGCGATATATGCATATTCAAACTTATTATGGCGTCAGGAATCTTAGAGTGTTTTGAAGATAAGATGATTTTGTTTATACATCAATATTTACTACATTTACTAGAAATAGTTTCCGCAATCCGTGAAGCATTACGATAGATGAGCTTTTAATGGTATTAGTTGTAATTCCACTAATGTCCTTACTTTGTCTCACGTTAACTAATGGATTACATTTTCGTTGCTATATTTACACGGGAACCAACAACAATTTACTATTATTAGTTATTACCGAATAAGTTCTTCGTCTGCGATTCGATTTCCAAGTACATTTATCTTTCAAGTAAAAAAACAAACTATGTATAGGAAACTAAGTCACAAAGTAGGTTAACAGACCGACTCATATTTAAAATAATGTTTATTTTTTATTACATATTTAATGTAGGCAACAAGGCCTGTATTAAAAATACCTTGTAGAACAAGTATATTTGTCAAAATTCCTTCATACCACAGGAAAAATTGTCTATCCCACTTATGATGTCGCAGAGGGATAGATAAAAACCCAGCCCCTCGAGACCCCGTCGTCGCGCGCTAGTCCGTACTTAAATAGAAATAGAAATTGAAAAAATCATTTATTCGTGACAAGTGAAAACAGAAATTATTTACACAACACAGAAATATACATAATAATTGCCACGAAATGGTCCCGACTCAGCATGGTGTTAGCTTGGGAGGGCCAACGCTGATCTTCCGTCGGGGCCATTGCGAGTGAAAACACGGAAAGCACACACACATCACAAACAAGATAAAAAGTTGCAAAAAAGTACACAATTTAAAATAAAACAATATCAATATCTTGAAGTCGCGCTTGATGTATGGACTCGCGCGCGACAAGGCAAGTTGTGCTAAAGGGTCAGTTGTTATTTTCGCAAGGCAACATCATCCAATAAATAAATAAGCAAGTGTGAGGACAAGCGAGAAATAAACGTGAGAATAATAGCTAACTGACATGATTCATTTATCTGTTTCACATTTTGTACAAGTTTGAGTTGATTTGTAATTTAAGAATAAAAATACATACATACATACATATATGCATACAATCACGCCTGTATCCCATGAAAGGGTAGGCAGAGTACATGAAACAACTCAAGTTTCAGTGCCAATCTTGGCAAATCCGTTGAAAGGAAACGAAACTGTCACATTGCAGTGACAGGTTGCCAGCCTCTCGCCTACGCCACAGTTTAACCGATATATCTCACAGTCGCCTTCTACGACACCCACGGGAAGAAAGGGGGTGGTGAAATTCTTAACCCATGACACACGGGCATAAATAATACAGGGTATTTGTTTTGTTTAAAGTTAGTAGGTACCTAATAATAACTCAAATATCGACGTGCTCTGGGTTCATAAACTACCTCTTTATGTCTTTATTAATTACTTCCCAGGTTTCAATAACGATCACCGGTTGCTTGATCGAGGTTATTTTCAAAGAGGTTGAAAATACTAACCTTGACAATACTTCCTTACAATGACGCGTAAATATAAAATTCTGATTTTTCTTCTCGCTCCGTACTACATATATATATATACGTAGTATTTATGTCTCCCTCTACGGGTCTTTCGCCAAGGAGGTTGAACAATTATCACCTTAGTTAGGTCTATTATGTGCGTATTTTTAGCAAATAAATATGGATTTGTTTTATAATAAAAAAAGATTATTTTTTAAATTTATATACCGTGAAATTTTAGTGGTTGTTTTCCCGCAACGAAAGTATATTGCCATGGATTTACAGTCGATGCGTAATGTTTTTTTTTAAATAATGAAATCATTGAATCTCCTTGTTATGAGTTTTGAATGATTCACGATTATTTTCATTAGATTAGACTTATATTGAATATCGGGAGCTCGACAAAAATCAAAAAGGTAATCACGGTCTATATCCCGGTCAATATAAGTCTCCTTGTTATGATTTCATTTTTGAAATTTTTTAGTCAAATAAATGCCAGTCTACACTTCACAAAAATTATCTTTTTGGTAAAATGGATAAATTTTGCTGTCTCTATGATTATTACAATAATTAACTTAAGATAAGCATGGGAAGAACGTATAGGTATACATATTAGGTAAAACCTAAGACCAAATTCCACTCGTTCGTCCTTTCCAACTATCGCAGTTTGTACACACATCTACTTGACTCAAGGACAGTCATTCTTACAAATACATAAGATAATAGATTTAATAAGTTTTTTGCAAAAATTTAATTTTTGGCACAAGTTTTTATCGCCGGCAGTACATTTCTTTCAACAGTCATCTACTGCTCTCCGAGACGTTTCTAAAAACCCCTTGCTCGATGGGGATACGACGTTTCATGACAGTTCCTATGACCACCTTTCTGTTTCACGATCAGATCAGCTCCATGATACCATAATATTGCATTGTCACGTGATTTACATATGTGTGCAAAATTTCAGCTCAATCGGAAACCGTGAAGTGGGTCAAATTTAGCTTCTACTTTTTGACGCACACTAACATACTAACAAGGCAAGTTGAATAAAAGCTTGTAATAAAAACAAAAACAATAGCTATTTCAGGATTTTCAGGCTTGAATGACATTTATGAATAACCCCAAAAATCTCTCGGGCAGCTTCAAATCTGTGCGAACTTTTCGTAGAACAAAAGACGATCCAGTGGTCAGGTCATAAAATAATTTTATGTGGGAGGTACAATGTATAAAAGATGACCCTTGCCGCCGTCCGCCAGCGTCGACTCAACTACCACGAAACTATTTTATGACTATAAAGTAAAAGCTGTACTGAAATATGGGCGGAAGATAAGCCGCGGATATAGATGGTATGAAGCCTGCAATCCATGGAAATTATTTTTCAATTTATCATTGATTTATTCAGGGGATATCGATGGTTTTCTATGTTTTATAACCGTACCGTTATAAAAAGGAGAGTTATGAGATTGGGGGCGTTTATGCAACATAACGGTTGCAATTTGTCAAATCTTGTGCAATTCTATCAAATAGGGTTTATTCTTGTAAGACCCAGGCCAATTTTATCCATTTAGAACTTTCTTTCATTTCTAGAAGAGTTCATAACTCAGATAGAAGTGTTCGGGACTTACGAAGTCAGTTTTATAAATACCTACAGCTCGACCCGCCCAGGTGACCGCCATCTTGACAATTAGTGACAAGATAAAAACCGGCCAAGAGCGTGTCGGGCCACGCTCAGTGTAGGGTTCCGTAGTTTTCCGTATTTTTCTCAAAAACTACTGAACCTATCAAGTTCAAAACAATTTTCCTAGAAGGTCTTTATAAAGTTCTACCTTTGTGATTTTTTTCATATTTTTTAAACATATGGTTCAAAAGTTAGAGGGGGGGGGACGCACTTTTTTTTCCTTTAGGAGCGATTATTTCCGAAAATATAAATATTATCAAAAAACGATCTTAGTAAACCCTTATTCATTTTTAAATACCTATCCAACAATATATCACACGTTAGGGTTGGAATGAAAAAAAATTTCAGCCTCCACTTTACATGTAGGGGGGGTACCCTAATAAAACATTTTTTTCCATTTTTTATTTTTGCACTTTGTCGGCGTGATTCATATACATATTGGTACCAAATTTCAGCTTTCTAGTGCTAACGGTTACTGAGATTATCCGCGGACGGACGGACGGACGGACGGACGGACGGACGGACAGACAGACATGGCGAAACTATAAGGGTTCCTAGTTGACTACGGAACCCTAAAAATAGTGAGGGTCAATATATTTTACATCAATGTTTAATGTATAGGTATCTTATACCTTTAAATGAGCAATTCTTTTACATTTATTTATTTATATATATATACTAGGGTGGAGCGAAAAAACACTTTTCTGGAATTAGCAAACCTAATAGTTATCAATCAATGCCCCTTAGTCTATGAAGCCTTTGTGCAAATTTTCGGCTTTTTAAATCAACATCTTCTGCCTCCGCATTAGGGTTGAAATTTTGAAAATCTCATACAAACCTAAAAATTCAACTTTCAGATAAAAAAAAATTTCGGCAGTATTATGTTTAGTATATGTTATTGATACATATAATTATGAGAAACTACAAAAAGTTGCGAAAGTAGCGTCAAGAATCGCCAAAGTTTGTCTAGTTTCAGTACATTCGCCAAAATAGCCGCTAAAATATTCAATTCAATTCAATTCTTGTAATAATATGTATCAATAATGTATACTGAACATAATACTGCCGAAAAAAATTTTTTATCTAAAAGTTGAATTTTCAGGTTTGTATGAGATTTTCAAAATTTCAAACTTATTGCGGAGGCAGAAGATGTTGATTTAAAAATCTAAAAATTTGCACAAAGGCTTTATAGACTAAGGGGCATTGATTGATAACTATTAGGTTTGCTAATTCCAGAAAAGTGTTTTTTCGCTCCACCCTAATATATACCGACGATCTCGGAAACCGTTCTAACGATTTCGCAGAAATTTGTTATGTAGGGGTTTTCGGGGGTGAAAAATCGATCTAACTTAGCCTTAGATCCCGGAAAACGCAAAATATGGTCGTTAATTTCGCCGACCTCGCAGGCACATCGCGGGTGTCACAGGGTTTCGAATCCCAGCCAGAAATAAAGGTTTTTTTTTTGGATTTATAAGATATATATATATATATATATATATATATATATATATATATATATATATATATATATATATTTTTTGGATTTTGTAGTTTTTTTTTTATCTAAAGACGTGATATAACAAAATAGGACCCCAGTCGCTCAGATTTTATAGTAATAAGTAGGTCAGTAAACACTTTATTGTAACACCTGTGTTGGGTTCAATTGTGGTGTGAGCGATGTGCTAGCAATCTGTCACTGCAAATTCACAATATTAATTTCTTTCGATCCCATACGAAAAAAGTCTGTGCTATTGCAAAGAAACCGGACACCTGCCATAACATTGTTGGCACAAGTTATCGAGGAAGGTGGTGACTCGCCACTCGGTAGGTGGGCACCTGATACGCCATCGTAGAGACGGCCTGGCGCACCACTGGCGGATGAGTGGCTCAGAGGTGTCGAGAGGTGGTGCTGCGCTTTCTCTGAAGTTACTCGCGGCGTTATACCCTTTAACACTTCCAGTGGAGCTAAAGCTCAGACGTTCCTTTCTGGACGGCCAATGAAGGCAAGCCAGAGCTAAGAAGTCCTGCGGGTCCCCTTGGGGTTCCACTTCGACCGACGAAGACACGCCGGAGACGGAGATCCTGACCTACTCTCGGGAACACTCGGGTCCGTGGGGTTGTCACTCCCCAACAGCTCGCCACAAGCTGCCCTGTACCTAAGTTATTGTTACCAAAAATAAATTAAAAACAAACATTAGATACCTAAACCTTAAAAAAAAAAGAAGGCGAACTTATTCCAAAGAGGAATCTCTTTCGGTTAACCTATAATACAGTTAACCTATATTTATACCTTTGTATTGAAAATGTTGCAAAACATTTACCAATTCGATGAAATAAACTTTAAATAAGTATGGTAAAACCCTTGCAACAGTGTGTGACATCATTCTCACGTCCCGGTCGGTGGGTTATCAGGGTCCGATGAATAAATACCTATTCACTCAATTGTAATCTTTAGTGTTTACTGTGTAGGCTAAAGAATCACAATGTGTACTAAGTATTTTATTACGATCGTTTTATTAGTTTGTGCTGCGGGTGAGTTCTTTTATCTAATATTTAATTTTAAGTACCTAATCGATTTTCTCTCATTTTTACTATCCTCTATCCTGTGTATTTTTTCATACATATCACAAAATCTGATTTAAACTTTTTTAATTCGATTGAGACTTCCAAATTTTAAAAACATAATTCTGCTGCTGGGTGTTAGGAGGTAAAATGTACTTTTAGCAAATTTAAAATGTTTCAAAACAGGCTTGGTGCATTGGTTGGTAGGGTTAAGGGTTGCTGATTAATTGTATGATTAAAATTATCGATGACATAAAAAAAACTGTTATGAAACTGAAATACTCGGGCAACACTTAAATGGCCTATTTAGAGTTTTTTTTTATGTATCCTTGATGATTGGCCGACAGTTGCCTATGTCGGCCTTATCCCCTTTCTTGTTCAAAAGTATAATATTTGAATCAAGCAGCTTTTGAGGTATTTATCCTGTATTTACTATGGTGTTAGTGTAGAGGTCGTGAAACCCATGACAGGTCCTGGTTTCAAAACTTAGCCCGAAAACGGGCAATAAGGCATAACGAGGATCGCGCTCGTGTAGAGATAGAGACTAATTCTAGTTTTATTTGTGACAGATGTTGACGAATCGGGTTATATAGCCACAAGCGCCGCTGTCCCTAGATCCGAGACGCTGCTTAAATCATCTGTAAAGATGTACAAGGCCTGATGATGACTATGGTGTTAAATAATTTTGAAAGAGGAAGAAATAGACTTGTTTTTCCAAAAATTAGCACTTCTGTGGTGATATCTCACATATATAATAGTACATTGTGCAACAAGGGGAGGAATTTGAATATTACCATTTTATCAACGAGAGTAAGTTAAATCGCGACGGCTTGCCGGAGCGATTAAAAACTCGAGTTTGTAATATTCATACTCCCCGAGTTACACACAATGTTTCTCATCACACTTGATATATAAAAATATGTAAAAAGAAAAAAAAAGTTAAATACGGTACTAGAAATTTCGTAACTCCTTTGGGAGAACGATTTTTCTATAACTCACGCTCCGCTTGCGTGCAAAATCACATTTAGTGTGTGAATGTGATGAAAAATATTTATTAAAATCATTGAGTGTCGCATTACCGGGCAATTCGACCACCACCAACCGCGCAATCAATCTGGCTTCCGTCCTGGGCTAATTATAGCGTTCTTGTGTTTCAGAGTGTGTCATGGATGACTATCGGTTTGTGTCCGAAATCGACGGTTATCTCAAACTGCATCGCATCCCGGTACAATGGAAAGATGCCCGGATGAAGTGTCATTTAGAAGTTTTATTTTCTTTTTTTTTTTATTTTAACGAGGGGAAATGCGTTACGCATACCATCCCAGGCGCAGGGACCGGCCTGGGATGGTTATGTGGGACTCCCATAGGCTAATGAGACCCATGGTGTACCCACTAAAACCCCTCGATTGCCGCCTCAGGGCTTATTGGACGAGGTCGCAGCCCTGAGGCACCTATGTTATCTTTGTTTTCTATGAGAACCATGTTAAACAGCGTCTTTTGTGCAATTTTATGTACATTGGGCGTAAGTATTGCAAACGAGAGTATAAAAGAATCAACGTCGGCCGGAGCGATTTGAAGAATCGAGTCTTCAATATTTTTACGCCCTAAGTTACAAGTTTTCTTCAGATGTCGTTGCGTTAAAAAAATGCAATTAAAATAATAAAGTTAATTTTGCTATAAGAAATTCCATAACTCCTTCCATAAATTCCGTAACTTCCATTACGGCGGCGTGTAATTGCACACTTACTGAGCAAGTGTGACAATATACGATAGTATGACAACTAACAATAAAATGTTTTATAAAGGTATCTCAGACAAATAACTTAATTCATGATTGTGCTATTAAATGATATGATTTGGCCTTACACTCGATGTGCATTAAATGTGAATATAATTATTATCTTTTAGTAAACTTTTTCTCAACTCACAACACAACTCTCAACGAAAATACATTTTTCAGGTACAGCTGGTGCTTAATTTATAGCCACTCGTTTCGAACTTCCATTTTTTTCGCACTTGTATCGTAATGTACTATTTACACACCCACAGTAAACGTGCAATTGCATGCAGGCGGCGCGGGAATTACGGAAAAATCATTCTCCCTTGGGAGTTATAAAAATTTTAGTGCCACCGTTTTTATCTTTTTTTTTATTCCTGTATATTTTTAAATTGCAAGTGTTATGAAAAACATTGTGTGTAACCCGGGCGCAAGAATATTGACAAATGTCTTTAAATCGGTCCGGCAAGCCATCGCAAATTAACTTCAATACAGGAGTATGCAATGTTTCACCACCGCCTTACGTTGCACAATGTCAACCAATTGGAACCCTATAGGCCACTGTAAAATTATGTCATAATATTCATAGTGACGTTATAAATCAGATTGTAAGAAATTTCTTACTGCTTGTGATTTTGACATGGTTGTAGAGTAGCCTAGGGTTCCAATTTGTACTATTGTAGTCTTTAGTGTGATTTATATTTAGAATGTTAAATTTTTAACTAATTTCATTACAGTTTATTTTATTACTTGCTAATTAATAAATTATATTTTAGGAGGTGTTCTCGCCTCGCCAACAGATGCAAATATATTAAATGCCATGAAAGAGATATTAACCAAGGATGAAGAACAAGAAGGCCCTGAGAAAATATATACTGGAATCCATGCAACATATGCTAATGGGTATTATACGACTGTTACAGGTATACAATTTACTTCAAATATTTATTTCCATTGCATTAAAAAATCTACCTGAATTGAAACTGATTTCTTATGCCACACCTCGGACACTGGCGATGAAATATATGAAAGAGGCGCGTTCCTAGCACAGTCTAAGTTCGTGTAAGTGAACGAGTACTATGCTTGTATTAGTGAAATATGACAGGTCGACTGTCCGCGTTTTTGACAGGCAGTAACTGTGAGGTGACCGAGAGGGGGTGGGCGGCACTTTCAGCGGGACAGCGGGAGTGGCCATACCGTACGATAGTACTCTTTATTGTACTGTGCTGACGCGAAAAAGAATACTTGTGCATATAATTAAAAAAAAAAAAAACGATTTTTACAGGCTACATCGTACTTTTTTCCACTAGCACGCAAAGTAGTACATTATTTGTCGTGACGAATTTTCAATGGCCCATTTTATGTTCTCTAAAACGCCGTACGGTAGACTTGTGAAATTCGTAACTCGTACTGAACTTCGGAACTGTACAACCTTGTTCCTCCGTCCCCGTTTCACCTTAGGACCACCAGACAATCGGCAATGCGGCATCGCTTCACGGTTAGTATTCCAAAAATACGCACTAAGCGTTTCGCTTCAACATTTATTTTGCGAACCGCCAAGGAGTGGAATGCCCTGCCTGAGTCTGTGTTTCCACATGAGTACAATCCGGGTCTCTTTAAAGCAAGAGTAAATAGGTATCTCATAGGTAAGCGTGCTCCACCGTGCACCGTAGACTGCATCATCACTTACCATCAGGTGTGATCCTATTCATGCTAAAAAAAAAACTCGTGTCGATTTACTCGTTTAGAATTTCCTCTTTTCTACATTTCTGTCGTAATTTATTATTGTGTAAGAACTCATAATATGTGAGCTTCAAATTTTTAATCATTTTATATCTAACATGAGGTTTCGAGAAATGTTGTAACTGGCTCTCAAACACTTCATAAAAGTCTACTAAACTATCATTATATTTTCTTACAGGTGTTCCTCTCTCACAAATTGATGTGATATGGCAAAAGGGTCAACCTTATGATCAGAATACGTATTATCGCTCATCGAACTGTCTTATTATGAATAGATCTGGCGCCTTAGCTATCGTACACTGCGATAATATTTACCCGTACTTCTGTTTTAAGTCAACGAAGAATATCGATGACCATAAGTGCGGACCTGAGTATATTTACAGTGGTAAGATGATCTTTAATAAATAATAATAATAATAAATGAGCGTAATCTCATGGTGAAGAATCTCAATCAACATCTAGAGAGACTCTCGCTAGGTGTTTGGATCAAGGGTCAAATGCAGAAAGCGGTGATCTTGGAGCACGCGGCACTGCCCCGCTGCTGGCGGCACCTTAGGTTAGGTTTTTTATATGTTTTTTTATATGTGTTTATATTTTTATTCGAAACAAAATTAAATGAACAGAGTAATCGTTTACGTGAACCCAGTATACGTTATCTAAAATAGGACAATCCACGATAAGAAAACTAAATACGTATTGCATTATACACCGTGTTTTTTTTGTTTTCCGTTAAATTCGACACGCTGTTCGATTCATTATTAGGAACCATTCTGTATATAGCTTTTTGTTAAATTCTAAAAAAAAATGTTTTCGTTTCCATACATAACAAATGCATTAATTAGTGTGAGAGGGAATCATAACATTAAAGTCATTGTCAAGTGTTTGATGGCACATGTCAAAACAAATAACATTAGGAAGTGGTAGGGGATGCCACTCACGTGTTCAGTAATTTTTTTTTTATCGAATTGATAACCGTAAGAGTGAAGAGGCTAGTTTCTTAGAAAAATTGATTGTATTTGAACTAAAGAATCTTCCCTTAAAGTTAACGGAATTCGATAAAAACAGGGTGGTTTGCGACTTGGCTTGCAATATTGCGGTGCCAATAATATTTCGAACTTTATCTTGACTATTTATATTAATGAAATAAAACTATGGAAACAGATTAAATCGCGTATAATTAATTTACAATTCATCCCGACGTTTCGAACACTTTACAGCATTCGTGGTCAACGGGTGATTTAATCCGTTTCCATAGTTTTATTTCATGAGTAACTATCGCGGTAACCGAAGACAATATTATATTTATATTAAGTTAAGACTCTTCCCACATCGTCACCATGATATCGCCAAATTCCTATTCGATGCACTGAGGTAACTTTATATTTAATCCAGGGGATTTTTAACCGTCGCCTCATATCTCTCAAGAAGGACGGTTATCAAGTCACTGATTTAAACTTTCACGATTATTACACATCATTATTTTTAAAATCGGGACTTAATCGCGTATAACTACATATTAAACTGACCTCCAACGTTTCAAGGACGGCGTTGAAATCAGGAGTCGTGTTCAATGCGCGCAGCGACGTAGACGCGTTGATGAGTAATTAAAATAAATTGCGAATTAGCGCGGCTACAGCCGCGCTGACGATTTGACGCGATGGATCACTCCAAATCGAGTCAACCCATCGTGAATGAATTCCTCGCCTTTCTACAACTGAAGAACAAGCTGTTGCTGGAAGGAAAGATGGATGCGGCTGCTGCTATGCAGATGAGTTCTCGTGCGTCGAGTTTTACCATCGAGGACATCTGCCAAGCGAAGCAAGTGCTGATGATGGGATCCTGGAGAAATCGAGGAACTCCTCGAATTAGAAAGGCATACATATGGACCGGATTCCGATTTTTGTGTTTTTAAAGGAACAACATGCATTTAGGTACGGAACAGTGACATTTGGTGCAGTGGAACTGCTGATGATGGCCAGAACGGAACTCTTCAAATCTGAACGGCACGCTTATAGTGACTTTGCTATTTTTATAAGAACAGCGTGCACTTTCGTCCAGAACAGTGACATTTGGTGCAGTGGAATTGCTGATGATGGTCAGAACCGAACTCCTCAAATCTGAACGGCACGCTTTTAGTGACTTCGGTATTTTTATAAGAACAGCATGCACTTACGTCCAGAACAGTGACATTTGGTGCAGTGGAACTGCTGATGATGGCCAGAACCAAACTCCTCAAATCTGAACGGCACGCTTATAGTGACTTTGCCATTTTTATAAGAACAGCATGCGCTTACGTCTAGAACAGTGACATTTGGTACAGTGGAACTGCTGATGATGGTCAGAACCGAACTGCTCAAATCTGAACGGCACGCTTATAGTGACTTTGGTATTTTTGTGAAATTGCGCGTGCCACGGCCGCTGCAGGACACCATCGCGAGCGCAGACTAAGAAAAGCATGCAATTAAGTTCAGAACAGTGACATTTATTTAGTTATGTTTGTTAAGCATATTGAGTTCTCAAGTCAAAGTTTGTCAAGCTTCGATTTCTTATAATATAATCGGATTCATGACGAATTGAGGAAACTCCTCAAACCTTAACGTTATACGTATATTCATTTGTGTTGTCATCTAATAATTAAAGCATTAAAAGCAGTTTTAAAAAATACTTACACATTTCTACATAATCCAGCATTCGCAAGTAGCTTTCACCAGAACCCGAAAGGCGACGGTTTTTTTTTCTTAAAAATTATTATTGTTAAAAGATACCTACAATATCCATTTGTCAATTTTACAGACTACCAATTGTATAACAGAACCGGCAGTTGTTACAAATTCCATACAGAAGGCAAGACGTGGCCGAACGCCTACAAGACTTGTATGGCAGAAGGTGCATACCTCGCTATCATTAACAGCAAAACTGAATCCGAAGTTCTCAAGGCCGTTTTCAGCGAATACTCCCACGATAACATACCTGGCGACTTCCACAAAGATGCTGCAAGTATCGGCTTCACTAAGTGGGATGAATATAGTACTGGATATGGAGATTGGTTTACTATTCATGGTGAGATTTGAGTTTTTTTTTTTATTAATAAACTAACTATTGGCCTGATGGGAACTGGTCACTACCGCCTATGAATATAAGCAATACCAAAGGATCTGTTTTAGAGACACCTAGTCTCCATGAACTCCATGTCGTTACTTTAAAATAAGTACCTAAAGAAAGTAACTCATTCCACATGTTACATTAATTACCTAACCACAAAATTAAAATTTTGAAAAAACCCCGACCGCGACATAGTAGACCGATTTTCATGAAACATGGCTAAGACCACTCCCGACTTACTCAGCTTTCAGATAAAAAAAACTAAATCCAAATCGGTTCATCCGTTCGGGAGCTACGATGCCACAGACAGACACACACACAGACAGACAGACAAACAGACAGACAGATAAACAGACAGACAGACAGACAGACACACACACACCCACAGAGACACGTCAAACTTATAACACCCCGTCGTTTTTGCATCGGGGGTTAAAAAATATGTGCACTGATAAAAGTTCTTTCTGCGATTGCATCAATTAAAAAAATCTTCAAAGAATTCCCCATTGTAAAACAGTAATGTTTTTGTAGCCATCTTCTCTTCAGAGGTTATATTTTTTCAACAAATTGCCTATAAATAAAACTATGGAAACGGATTAAATCGCGTATAATGAATTTAAAATACATCCCGACGTTTCGAACTCTTTACAGCGTTCGTGGTCAACGGGTGACTGAGGAAAAATTAAAATGTGCAAAAGCTACCCACTTACAAGAAATATTAACGAACCATGACCACAAATAATATAGATTTCTAAGGCAGGTTCACACACTATTAATAAAGCCAATTATACAATATTCAAAAAATTTTACCATTACTCTGTTAAAAAAAATAATAATAATAATAATTAACCAATTAATCTACACAAAATTGACAAAGAAACAAACTGCAAATGTCCAACACCATACAACACAAATGCCTCACAGCCTTCGTCGTGCTTGTTCCATTATCAGATGTACTACTGGATCCCAAGCCGGTGGTAAAGTAAAGCCATCCTCTCTATTAAAGTTTGGATATTTCTTGATCTCAATGGCCTCTCGCAACATTCTGGGTATATATCGCTTCTCCTTAGCGAGAACCAGAGGCTTGTCAAACTTTATAGCATGATTGACTTTATCCATGACATGTTCAGAGACTGCAGACCTTTGCCGACGGTGCTTGACATCCGCTATGTGTTCCTTCACCCGTGTGGAAATGCTTCGTTTCGTCTGTCCCACATATGACAGCCCGCACTCACAGTCTAGCCTGTACACTCCCGCGCTTTGTAGAGGAGTTTGACATTTCACAGGCCTCAGGAATTGGGACATCTTCTTCATAGGCTTGAAATAAGTTTTAATAGAAGCCCGTTTCAAGATGTGGCTGATCCTATCTGTGACCCCTCTAACAAAGGGGAGAATTGCAGGCCGGCGCTCGACTGTAGGGATCTTCAAACGGGCCTTCTGCTGTTTTTGGGCGGGCTGTCATATGTGGGACAGACGAAACGAAGCATTTCCACACGGGTGAAGGAACACATAGCGGATGTCAAGCACCGTCGGCAAAGGTCTGCAGTCTCTGAACATGTCATGGATAAAGTCAATCATGCTATAAAGTTTGACAAGCCTCTGGTTCTCGCTAAGGAGAAGCGATATATACCCAGAATGTTGCGAGAGGCCATTGAGATCAAGAAATATCCAAACTTTAATAGAGAGGATGGCTTTACTTTACCACCGGCTTGGGATCCAGTAGTACATCTGATAATGGAACAAGCACGACGAAGGCTGTGAGGCATTTGTGTTGTATGGTGTTGGACATTTGCAGTTTGTTTCTTTGTCAATTTTGTGTAGATTAATTGGTTAATTTTTTTTTTTTTTTAACAGAGTAATGGTAAAATTTTTTGAATATTGTATAATTGGCTTTATTAATAGTGTGTGAACCTGCCTTAGAAATATATATTATTTTGTGGTCATGGTTCGTTAATATTTCTTGTAAGTGGGTAGCTTTTGCACATTTTAATTTTTCCTCAGTCACCCGTTGACCACGAACGCTGTAAAGAGTTCGAAACGTCGGGATGTATTTTAAATTCATTATACGCGATTTAATCCGTTTCCATAGTTTTATTTCATGAGTAACTATCGCGGTAACCGAAGACAATATTAAATTGCCTATAAGTGTTGTAATACGAAGAAACCAATCTAATTAATATTTCATGATCCTATCAGTAGTGTGATCTTAGTCTGACCACATAAGTTTTTTTTGACAAATTTATTAAAAAAATATGTATTGTACTTTATCTTAGGTGAAAGTATTTTTTGTCAGCTCATTTCTAAACCCTTTCGAAAATTATTCAAGCAATACTAATAATTGCTATTACTATTTTCCAGGAGATTCGCTGGCCGAAGCCGGATTTTCAACATTCAATGCTGGTGAACCCAACAATATAGATTCACCTGAATTGTGCGGGTCGGTTTGGAGAACTGGCCTGCTTAATGATCACAAGTGCGGTCGAATCCTTGCTTTCATCTGTGAAAAACCGTATTCGCAAACCACGTTACCTGAATACTAAACGGAAGAAAAAAAAAGTTATATTTAATTATAAGAAATATGTTTATTTAAATCAATCGAGTTGTTTTGATTTATCGATATATTTCATTCAATACGTAACCAGAATATTCAACGACCTGTCATAATGTTACCATAGTACTGTATTTTTAATAAGCATTTTGAATTAAAATTAACTAGAAAGTCACAAGTTTTTAATTTTTTTTTTATTGTAAAGTCAAATAATTTATCAATATTTAGTGTTCTTTAAACTTGCTCTGCATTTCCCTTTTATAAAAACGAATCTTTGTTTCTTATGAAATTATTTATTGCTAAGAGTTCCACTGTAGTACGATATGCTTATTAAATGCAGGAACTTACGTTATTTTAATTGTCAAGTAAAACGAATTAATAAAGGGGACTAAAACTTAACAACGTGTGTCCCCTTAAAATTTATAAGTAAATAAAATGAAAATGTTTATTAGAAATGTGCAGTAAAATGTTAATTTTCGTACATGTATGCTTGATTAGACAAACACGCAGTAATCCTATAAAACCGGGCCAGGCAGAGACAAGTATGGTTAAATTTATGGCGCAAATTAGCCAGCGTAGACTGCAATAAATTTACATATGAAACTCATAAGGTACCAAAACACTTGGCTTAACGTTTCACTGGATGGGTTCTGTTTTAGGCGATCAATTGATGTGTTTTTATTAAGTAAGAGTAATTATGATCAGACACTTGCACGGAGCTGAAACTATAACATTCAGGCGTTTATAAAATGTAAGGGGGTACAAAGTAGGTATATGCACACCGAAGAGATGTCTTCAGAGACCCCTTACGCATCTGGAGTCAGTACTCGGAGTAGATAGTAGTAGATACTAGGTATAAATAATCTTTACTCTTTTGTTATTGTTATTCAAAAGTAAGGATTACCCATCGTCGTTCGTACCCATTATGGTAGAAACTGTAAAGCCTTCAGTTGTATGCAAACTTTTTTCTCTAATCAATACTCTTCAAATAGGAATAACGTATGCTTCCGTTTCTGATTACCGGTCAAGACCATTTAAATGTAGAGAAACGGTATATGCCATACGATAAATAAATAAATAAGACCGTTAAGAATATTTGCCTCTACATCGTCCATAACGTTCCCCAAATCATGAATGCACAGTCCATCGAAACCACAATCCCATAAATCCTTTAATCCATCACAAGTTCCCAGGATGATTCCAAACTTCGCAATTTCCTGTATCTGTCATCAAAGCATCATTCATGACCAGCCCTCTCGACCGCTTACCCGATTCTGATTATTTAGAATCATAGACCGAAGTTAGCTGGTTGAGCTGTAATGACGAACTATCAGACGAATCAATGGCGATTCCAGTATCCAGCCTCTGTGGCGCAACCTAAAGGTAATCACGTGCTTACTGTGCGAGCCATATTGCAATTTCAGAGTCGCTGGCGCATTTTGCTACGAAACGGAAAGCAATATACGTCCCCTAGGACTTAGGCGTAATATGAACGGGTTATGTCAATGGTTTTGTGAATGAATTGGAGGTAAACGACTCGATCCTGTCAACGTACTTTGGTACTACGTAAGTACATATTGGGTAATTCAGTGGACGTCAGCACCGCCGAAACAATTTTGACGCGTTTAGTAGTCTCACTAAACACATATAGTACAACAACATGTCTCTTATTCAGTATGTATGCTTAGTCCCACTCCACTAGCATGTAAATAATAGAAATTCACAAATCGGATGCGTTTATTTTAGTGATAAAACCGTTATTATTTATTTTTATTAATATTTCCCCGAAGTGTAAACAATATCCTTTTATGTTTTCACTATTCTTTTATTTCAAAAAGAAGAGACATTTAAAGATATGAAATTAAATACCATAACGACCCATAAAAAGATTTCACGACAATCCTGGTTTACTGTCAAGCAATTGAAACGGTATTCTCGATGGGCAGATACCATTCTTTATCGCGAACTATAAAGATTCAAACGCTCTTAAATTTTTATGTCAAATATCTACGGTTTGTGTTTTAAAAAGCCTGTGTATTTTTTTGTCAGGCCGAACTCTATAAAACTAGACTAAAACTTGAGAGGTTCCTAATAGCTTTTTTTATGAAATTGCATACCTATCAAAAAATATTAATTAATTATGCATTGGTGCAGGAATTGGCTACTAACTCGCACCGTATTTACACGCTTCATATAAGTAAATAAAATATAATTTAATTGAATAATAAAGAAATATAAGTAAATAAAATAACAATTAATTTAAGAAGGGCCTATTTTAGACATTAGCTAGCTTTTAAGTTTAGTCTTAGTTTGTTATATAATTATGTAAATATGTTCATATAAATAAACAATCAGTACCTAAAAAAAAAAAAAAAATTTAAGAAGAGTACTTTATTCATAAGATCGCTATATTATTATATATAGGTACACAGGCAACCGCGAACTATTTTTGGCCACAAGAATATTATAATGAGAAAACCTGCATATAATTAGGTATGGAATCCCTAGATTATACAATTTTGAGTATGCCCACTCAAAATTTAATGTTAGGTAATTAACTTTCTCGACCGAAGCCAAAGATGCGTCTTACTCGAGGCAGATTATTTTATTATCATTATTTACCTAAATACACAAAGCAGAATAATGATGATTTATACCCAAGAAAAACATTCCTAAAAACTCAACCACTAAATCGCTCAACACTTCGCCGTTTTGCTTTTATTTATGACCGAGCATTAATTGACGATGAAATAAATTCATGGTTTTTTACACCCCTCACCGTTCCAAATGACCCTTGAGCATGCGAGGGTTACAGTTGTTGCATTTACATAGAATAGTAGTTAGGCCTATTCGAGGCGTGAAAAGGACTGCTGGAGGTATTAAGCTGTAACATATTTGTAAACAAGTATTTTCTAATAACACTAGTAGAAATATGATTCAAAAAAATTAAAGCGATTTTATACATTCGTTAACTATTTTCAAAGATTACTATTAGCAAAGAGGATCGAGTATTATAGAGAGTAACTGTCAAAGTAAAATGTGTAATCACAGTGCATAGACAGCCATCTCTCGGCACAAGCTTAAAACCTTTTAACCTATTTTGACAATTTGGCCCATATTTCTTATCTTGATATGTGTTAAAATGTCAAATATTAATATTAGCGCCATCTAGCCGAACGTCCCCCAAAGGTGTATCGCCATCTAGGTCACTGTACCTTTTTCTGTATGGTTTTGAGGTACGTTTTTTCTTAGACTTTATCTGTCTATACGGAGTTACATATGTCTTTGCTATTAGATACTGCAGAGAACGTCAAAACTAATATGTATATGGCGGGTAATATGGGCGTATCATAGGTACTGGAAACTATGTCCAAATGTGTGCTTTGCTCGTTCTTCGACATAAATATTGTTCTGTAATTATTTAAACTTTTCAAAATTCTTCGTAATATGTTCACTTTTCTAATTTTAGTCAAGAGAATATAAATTGATTTCCTGACAGCTCATAACTATATTTACATATATAAATAAAATAAGTCTCCGCCTTAGTCCCATACTCACTCAGCTACCTAAATATTGATTTTGTGTTCATTTTAACGAAATAATACAAAACTTTTTGCAATTAAGGCTTGTCGCTAATTGTTTTCCTTATATTAAAGATACAAAACACACACAAAGTGCGTGACTAAAGTCATTACATTTTCATCGAAAACTTTCGCATGGGAAACAGACCGCGTAGCCAAGAAGGCAATTTGGCGCAAATCTATTGATGCGGATTTGCCTCTAGCCGACCAAAAATGGTTCGTTACTATGAAGACGCTCACCTACACATCGACGTTGATGAACGCAGCCGTACACATGTTCATACTAACGAGCGGTTTTGGTCGATGAAAGCGGATTCGTGGAGACCCTTATTTCGGAAGAATATACCTTTAAGGTCTTTGCCCACTAGACCGTACCATACTATGACCGTGCTAGGAGCGTATACGGCACGGAACTTTACGCGATACGGTCTACCTTGCCCACTGAAACGTGTCGACGGCGTCTCAACCCGTATGAACCCCGTATGCAGGTACTAAAGTCTTTGCCCACTACACTAATACGACCGTGCGGTATCCATCAAAAACATATTCTTTGCATGAAAACGTATGAGACCTTGCCCACTAGCCCGTTCCTTCACCGTCGCGTGCCATGCACGGCGCGTGTCCGCACCGTCAAAAATATTCTCGCCGACAAAAGTTGCCGGGCCGTGCATGGCACGCGACGTGCATGGCCGGTGACGGAACGAGCTAGTGGGCAAGGTCTTAAACGTTTACATACAAAGAGTATTTTTTTGACGGATACGCTTCTAGCACGGTCATGGTATGGTACGGTCTAGTGGGCAAAGACCTTTTCCCCTCACTAGCTCGGAAACACGTGTTTTGTCCTTTAATACCAGCGGGTAAAAACGCATTTTATCCACTAGTGGGTAAAGTAATTTGACCTTGAATAAAGTCAAATTAACTGCTTTAAAATTGATAAAAGTAGGTGAATCTAGTAATAAAGATGATTTACCACCTGTGGAACTACTGGAAGCAGTGATAAACGCATTTTTACACACAATGCGTTGTAGTTTCCAAGAAATTTCATCCCTTGGGAGAACTATAGTGAGGGCGGGTGTGTTTTGTGTTACACTCGAGTGCAAATGTATTTTACTTCTCGTGTGTTAAAAAACTCGCAAGTTCAGGATTCTATTCTCGAACCACTCGCTTCGCTCGTAGTTCAACTATAGAATCCTTTCACTTGCTCGTTTTTCAATTCCACACTCGGCGTTAAAATACAACTTTGCCCCCTTGTATAACAAATAACTATTACACAGAGACATCAAGCGTTTCATTATTGTAACGCAAGCGACTGCCATCTTGGCTAGTAACCCTCAAATAAAAGGATGAGCTCGGGACTCCTAATGATTAATTTACCTACTTCCATTAGTTTTCCATTCTTGTTATCTTAAGTAAAGTTTTCTACTTGTCCGTCCTCGTGTTGTTTTTTTTTTTTTTTTTTTATGGGATAGGAGGCAAACGAGCAGACAGGTCGCCTGATGGTAAGCGATATCACCGCCGCCCATGGACACCCGAAACACCAGAGGTGTTGGAGGTGCGTTGCCGGCCTTTAAGATGGGTGTTCTTGAAAGATTAGTTTTGGAAGTTTTTGGATTTTTTACTACCAAACCTATGCTTTCAATCTCAGTTCTCTTAAAAAAATACTAGATATTTCGCCTTTTTTATGTGATATATAAATCTGATTCATACGTTGATAGGTAGGTACTTTGTATATACGCCGATGCACTTTAGTTGTGTTTGTCTACCATTTCCTATTTTTCTCTCTCAGTTATTCTAAGGTTAGCTGGAAGCGATCCCTTAAAGGGATAAGCTCGCCTTTGTACATAACCATTATAATTATTCAATATACTTATAATTTGGTCTATGCAATAAAGTGTTAACTACTACTACTGCTACATACATACATATAGAATGACAGGTTGGCAACCATTTGCCTACGTCACAATTGGACCTTTATCCTATAGTCTACTTCTACGATACCCACGGGAGGAAAAGGGATGGTGAAATTCTTAATCCGTCATCACACGAGCATAAAATATTATTGTCTTCGGTTACCGCGATAGTTACTCATGAAATAAAACTATGGAAATGGATTAAATCGCGTATAATGAATTTAAAATACATCCCGACGTTTCGAACTCTTATTATTATTTTTCTTATTATTTTTTTAACATAGTAATGGTAATTTTTTTGAATATTGTATAACTAGCTTTATTAATAGTGTGTGAACCTGCCTTAGAAATCTATATTATTTATGGTCATGGTTCGTTAATATTTTTTTCTTCTATGTGGGTAGCTTTTGCACATTGTAATTTTTCCTCAGTCACCCGTTGACCACGAACGCTGTAAAGAGTTCGAAACGTCGGGATGTATTTTAAATTCATTATACGCGATTTAATCCGTTTCCATACTTTTATTTCATAAAATATTAATCTATAAATTAAATTCTACACCTTAATTTAGTAAAAAAGTCTCTCATCGTAAGAACCGCAACTAAAACATTGCATAATACTGAAAAGGTGTCACGTGCAATATCCCCGCTGCACACCCGCTGCATAAACAAACTTGTGTCATGACACAACTAATAAGCCTCTTGCCTTTAGGGATTTCAAACCAGTCTGGGAACCCGGCTATCCGGTACGGATCCGGTACGATTTTGGGTGACACACACGCAGACACGCACGCACGCACCCACGCACGCACGCACGCACGCACGTACACGCACACACACAAACACGCACGCACGACTCGACTGATCATCAAAGGCGTCATTTAAGTCATCTGAATAGCATGAAACAAATACTAAACTTAAAAGCTAGCCACTTACTAGATTTAATTGTAATTAAGATTTTGTTCGAAGTCTGTTTGTGTACCTAATAAAGTAAAAAAAAAAAATATCTAAAATAGGTCCTTAAGGATGTTGGCGACATTCCTTCGCTGTAACGCAATGCTGACACGTTGTGCGAGGAAGTTGCCAGCTCTTCAGTTACCAGTTACCTGAACCCTGCTGCGCTGGGACCCCATGGACCTAGAGTTTCTACGCCAAAAGGTATAAAATGGTACTCTTTGCCAAGGCTTGTATTTATTACGTTTCACAATAGCGCAACGACCTAAGTGTTTTTTTTTACTAATATGGATCCGGTAACTCCTGTTAACCGGATCCAGATAAAGATAAAGATAAAGATTATTTATTTGCAAAATGTAGTGATTTACATAGTTGGACAGTAATATTAAGTGCTTACATTTTACTTAAAGAAGCATGCAAATTTTTCTTATTAGCTAGGGATACTTAACTAAGTGTGTACATGTAAATGTTATGTACTAATACCTAATACTAGTATGAGGCTATGAGCTAACTTTGCATCACAACAAAGATTTTTATTAATATTAATTCCTATAATTTACAAGACACATTATTACATTCATATAATTTATTATTATTAATTAATTTATAAGTCATAGGAAATATTCGTTAATTTTATAAAAACACTTATCTAAACAATATTGAGCTAATTTATATTTAAATTCAGGCATGTCAGAGTTCCTTATTTCTACTGGCAATTTATTAAATATTTTTATAGACATACACAAAACATTATTTGAAAAGAATGCTGTCTTCGAGTGGTAAGGATAGCATAAGTCTGAGCCGTTTCGAGACTGATATATTGTAGTGGATGCCTTATTTCTAAATAAACTTATATTATATTTAACAAATAAACTTATCTCATAAATGTATAGTGAGGGCAGTGTCATCACTTTTAACTTATGGAAAAGAGGTCTGCAGGGTTCTGTTTGATGCACACCACATATAGCCCGTATACATTTTTTTTGTAGTAGAAATACTTTTTTCATATTACTACAATTGCCCCAAAGTATTAACCCGTAACGTAAATTGGACATTACATGCCCATTAAATGCTAAGAGTGCAGACTTTTGTGAAGAAAGCTGTGAGATCCTCCGCAGGGCAAATATAAACCTGTTCAGTTTATCAATTAGCATTTCCGTGTGGTCTTTCCAGTTAGTATGGCAATCTAAAATAATACCTAGGAAGCGAATTGACGACACACATTCAATCGAAACACCATTAAAGTTTATTTTTACGTTCGTTGGTTTCCCTTGTGGTGCATAAAATTCCATGAATTTAGTTTTAAGGAGATTAACTTTCAATTTATTATTAACTAACCACATATTTACCTTTTTAAAGACTTGGTTGATTTCCGATTCATAATTTTGGGTATCTTTCTTTTGTACTACTATGGAACAGTCGTCAGCAAAAAGCGTCATCTTGTGTTTGGTAATAGAGGGCAAGTCGTTGATATACACGAGAAAAAGCAATGGTCCAAGGACGCTGCCCTGTGGAACGCCAGTCGTAGCATTAACGCAATCGGATCGATACTTTATTAACGTTTTTGTGGTATCGTCATATTTCTGTATCTCCGTACATTGTACACGTTGGTTTAGATAAGTTCGTATCCAATCGTGGCAGTTCCCTCTAATACCATAGTGGTATAGTTTCGTTAATAGTATGCTATGATTTACTCTGTCAAAAGCCTTTGACATGTCCATAAAAATGCCAGTAACTGATGTGCTATTATTTCTACAAGTCAAAATATTTTTTATTAGATCCATTACAGCTAAGGTTGTCGATTTATTTTTACGAAAACCAAATTGATCTCCGGACAGAAGATTATGCTTTTCAAGAAAATTGGACATTCTATTATGTAAAGTTTTTTCGAAGATTTTCGATAAGACTGGTATGAGCGCTATGGGTCTATAATTTAAAGGGTCTGTTTTATCACCTTTTTTCAGTAAAGGTTTTATAATCGTGAACTTAAGTTTGTCAGGAAATACGCCTTCTGCCATAGACACATTTATTATGTGGCTTAGTACAAAAGCAAACACTGAAATATTTTCTTTTATAATTGATGTAGGTAGTTCATCATAACCAGCTGCTTTGGAGTTTTTTAATGTCATGATTACTCTTGCAACCTCAGCTGGACTTGTCGGGTATAGGTATATTGTTGAGTCTAAGTTTTGTAATTTATATTGGTATTTACTTGTACTTTGTTCGTTATCTGTTAGAGTCGTAAATTGATGATTTAATTTGTTTGCCATTTCTTTTGCATCAGTTACTTTTTGATCTTCAAAAATCATACTGTCAGTGAATTGGCCTGGTTGACGCTTCCCCATGTGAGAGTTTATAATTGACCACGTCGCTTTTGCCACATTATCTGCATTATATATAGAATTGTGATTCTGTAACCTGTGTGACCTCTTGATACATTTTTTTAGTAGAGCAGAGTATTTCCTATAATTAACTTTATGAATATTTTCAGATGAATGAATGCATTTAAGATATAGCTTTCGTTTTGTTTTTATAGCTTTTTTTAATCCTGTAGTTATCCACTTTGGTTTGCAGTTTGCATTTATTCTCACTTTTCTTAGAGGAAAGCACAGATTAAAAAATAAATTAACTATTTCATGGAAATCATCGAAAGCTCTGTTTGTATTATTGCATGACACAATATCGGAAAATGATAAATTTTGCATAGCGTGGTGAAATTTTCTACGATTTTCTAAATTAAAGTCTCTTTTCCATTCGTACCAGTATTTTACATAACTAAGAGACTTTACTGGGACCGATATTATTTGTGCTTTGTGGTCTGAGAGGCACAAGTTGTGTATATTACATTTTCCTGTAGCTTTAAAATTTGTAGCAATGTTGTCGATACATGTGCTAGAGATACTAGTCACTCGTGTTGGCTCATTGATTTGTAATTTAAAATTATAGCTTTGTAAAATTCGTTCAAATTCTGTATTAATCGAATTGGTAGTTAAACGATCTATATTGTAGTCACCACATATTATTACACGTCTAGAGTATTTTTGTGATTTAGTAAGAGTATGCAATAAGTTTTCGATTTTTTCGAAGAATAAATCTAAGTCAGCACCTGGTATTCGGTAGACACATATAATTGTAATATTATGTGATGGTATATTCACACCACAACACTCAAAAACTTTTTCAACACATATATCTTTAATCCATGGCAAAGGGTTAAATTCTATTTCTTCCCGAAGTAAGATACACGTTCCCCCTCTACTTTTCCTTTTACGACAGTAACAAGCTGCCATTTTGAAACCGTGAAGTGTCAAATTAGGTTCATTTCCTAATTGTATAAAATGTTCGGACAGACATAATGCACTTATATGATGATTGTTATTATTCAAGTTTTGCAATGACAGTTCAATGACGTCTAGCTTTCCTAGGGCTCCGGCGATGTTTTGATGCATGACATTAAATGAAGAGTTTGCATCGAAAGGAATGCTGCATGGGTTGCGTCATATTGAGTGTGGACCTTCTACTTATACTACTGCAGCACAATGGAGATGAACATGACTCTCTTATTATATGTATGAGATCGGAGACACTCTTAAATATTACTTTAAGCCCTCTGTTATTAACTGTACCTGCACCTCGTAAAAACATGAAGTTGGTATAAGACAGATTTTTGTTGGAATCCAGAATATAGGCATATTCGTGCCGCGCATTATCTAAGTACAATTGATAATTAAAGTATTCTACCCTTTTGTTATATAAAGCTGCCTTACGACTAAGCTTAAAACTAGGAAGACATATTATAACGTTGGTATGCTGTACTTTTTGAAGTTGTTCTCTTATAAAAATAATTAACTGTGTATAATTCGAAGTTACAGTATAGTCTTTTTCGCCAATATAGATAATACAAAAGTCATTTAAGGTAAAGTTTTGTAATTTTCCTTGTAACTCACTAAATAGTTGTTCAATTCCGCCCCCAGACATGCGATAGTGAAGACACTCATTGAAATATCGGCTGGTGGTTTTTTGTAAGCTAGAATTGTTCGCACTTATAATACACACTTTTGGCGGCGTTGATGTGTCTTTTTGTGCCTCCCGAGTAGATATTTCTGGCGGCGATGGCAGGGTACCTACTTGTTTCTCCTGGGTAGAGTCGCTGGTAAAGTCATGGCTACTGTTTAATGTGACGGAAGAACTCGAAGCTTTGGAAGAGTGTTGATTCAATTGACCTTCTGGCAGCCGTGTGTTTATCTCCCTGGAATACATTTGTATGTGTGAGGTTTTGTAGTCGAGTAATTCTTGCTCAAGTCCATTGATTGCTTGTGTAAGATTCTTAATTTCTTGTTGTGACTCTAGTAGTTCGGTCTGTAGCTTACATATAGTTTGTTCCATTAACATTATCTTAATTGAGCTTTCTGCGTGTAATTTAGATTTTAGACTGTCAATTGGGCTCGTTATCGGTGAACGAACACCTTTACGAAACATGGGCTTTGGTCGTTGCGGTGAGTTACATATGTTTTTTAGTGTGTATAATTCTTGAGATAACTTGTCGTTTTGTCTCATTAGTTCATTTTTTTCAATGATTATATTTTGTAGCTCATTTTCGGTGCTTGCAAGATCAAGTTTCAGTTGATCAATTTCACACTTTAATTCTATTACAACACTGGTGTCGTAAGTTATTTCAAGACTTCTTGATAGATCTTTATCTAAATATTGAAGTGTAGAAGGCATGGAATCATCTATGAGTGACACTGATTCAGTTGACTTCGATTTTGTTAGGCCTTCGTGTTGTCGCACGCAAGGAGAAGCCTCAGCAGGCTCCTGCATCACAGAAGAAGTACTAGTTGCCGGGGACAGGCAGCTAGGAGAAGCCTCAGCAGGCTCCTGTATCACAGACGAAGTGCTGGTCGCCGGGGACAGGCGGCTAGGAGAATCCTCAGCAGGCTCCTGCACCGCAGACGAAGTGCTGGTTTCCGCGGACAGGGGGCTAGGAGAAGCCTCAACAGGCTCCCGCATCGTAGAGGAAGTGCCGGGTGCCGGGGACAGGGGGCTATGAGAAGCCTCAACAGGTTCCCGCATCGTAAAGGAAGTACCGGGTGCCGGGGACAGGGGGCTAGGAGAAGCCTCAACAGGTTCCCGCATCGTAAAGGAAGTACCGGGTGCCGGGGACAGGGGGCTAGGAGAAACCTCAACAGGATCCTGCATCTCAGAGGGAGTCCTGGGTGCCGGGGACAAGCCCTTATTATTTTTCTTCCTTAGTGTTATATTTGGCTCATATTTATATTTTATCAAGGTAGGTTTATTTGTGACGGGGAGGCATGACTGACATGACCATTCCTTTTTGGCTGCTATTGTCATTTGTAGAAACAACTTTGAAGACGTTCCTGAACATTTCAAGTCATATACTCGTTTGCAAGTAGAGCATGTAAGACAGCTTTTGTTTCGAAGCTCATTATTGCACTTCGAGCACACTAGCGCCATCTTCTTTTTGTTGATAAGTCGCTTTGCTTAGCACTGAAACAACCAGGCGCACACGCACAGCGTAGCAAATTATGTTCGTATGTTTGCTTAGAGATGTGTAAGTAGGTCGGTAGATGGCGCTATTCGTGATTACGCCTTGCTAAGCTAATTCACCTCAGCTGTCACTGTCACACCGTGGAGCAGTTACCTAGTCTTTGTTTATAAGCACGCCGATAGATGGCGCTGTTCACTATCTCTATGCAATGTTTATAAGCACGCCGGTAGATGGCGCTGTTCACTATCTCTATGCAATGATGATAAGCGCTAGCTGTCACAGCGTGGAGCAGTCAGCTGACATTTGTTTACATTTGAATTTCACTAACGGATAATTATATTTTTGCGTTTTTAATCACTAATAACTTACTGTTCAGTGTTGTTTTTGATTAAACTTAATCCTATGATTGTCAGATTCACAAATTAGTCACATAATTTCACTTAAGGCACACTCTTTGCAATAAATTGTCAGTGATTGCCGAGTCAAATTTAAATGTTTATAGTATTTTTGTTCGTAATTGTTCACAGTAGATAACACTTCACGTTCATAATTATAGTTCACTCCTAATTGTAATCAGGTTTTTACACAGATATATCAAGTCCAACTATTTTTTAATAAATAAAACACAGAGAGGCGAAGTAAACCGTGGCAGTGGCGCCATCTCTATCTTAGGGTCGGACTTTTTATTCTCGCGGTAATAACGACATGTTTTGTTAGCAAAATGGTGGCGGTTAAGGCATTTGTATTATAAGGCATAGTTGCGGTGCGTGATTTGCCTGACAGGGAGGATATATAATATTGATCAAGTTCGTCTTCAAACTTTGAAAAGTTTCGCTTTGATAATGTCTAATTGGCTACTGCTTCTATGCTGCGTGGTTGTGATTAAAAGAATGTTGTTTAGGTTTTTGAGGTATTATTTTTATTTTTTGTAAATGACCACTTTATTACTTAACTGACCTAAAATTATAATCTAGCTGCTTTCTGTGGGGGTGTTCAATGGGTTGTAAATGAAAATGATATTTTTTCAATGTGGATTTGTATTCAACCGATTGCTTCTAAAGGAAATAAATTAACAATCGCGAAGCGATAAACGCCATACTGACATAAAAAAAAACTTAAAATTCTTGACTATTTGAAATCATTATTTGTAGTAGTAGTAGTAGTAGTAATCACTTTATTGTATACAACAGTTTATATACAATTTGTAGGTACAGAGATACAAAGGCGAGCTTATCCCTATAAGCGATCTCTTCCAGCTAACCTTGGAGTAGATGAGAGGATCGTGGAGGATTTGTATGTCGATTTGGCTTCTCATTTCAAACGGGTTTTCTTTGAATTTGAAAACTTATAAAAAATAAAGATGCTGTACTTTTTCCAGGAACTTAATTATTTTCAGCACTGGAAATATTTTCTCTCTTCAAAGATCCCCCAGTCAACCGCAGCAGAGAAGAAAATAGGTAACAGCCGTAAAACGTTTTCGTACAGCTAAAGACTAATATATAATTAAGACTGCTTGGACCATAAATGTTTCTTCATATTTATTATTAAAAAAAACTGAACTAAAATCCGTAAGTTTAAAAGCTAACTAGTGAGATTGTAAACTGTTGACAAAAAAAATCAATCAATAAAAACGTCAACTGTTTGTATGTACATGGTTCATCGGGTCAATCGGGTAGTCATCGGGTAGTTTACTGTACAATATCAGATTCAGTTAATAGCAGGTGGTATCTAATGGCCCATATCGACCGGCAAAATAGTTAATCTGTGGGCTATTTATATGCTCAGTTAGGCGCTGTAACATTGACTTTCACTGCGAATAAATAAAAATATAAGATTTGAGTTTTGACCTAACTATCACGTTTCCTGACTTCAGCAATCACAAGATGCAAGTATATGTAGGTACAGCACGGCTAGCACATGATTCCCCGCGGGATAGCTCGCGCCGCGACAGACCGCCGTCGCGCTTCCCACTTTTAATTCTCCATCTGTCATTTTTTTCTATATTGGGCAGCACGAGTGTGCATCTCGAGAAATTTGTTCCATGCGACAGTTTATTCCGCGCGCGACGTAGCCAGTGTGGCCGTTTCAACATGGAACAAACTTTTCATTCGTGGCAACACTGAACCGGTAAAAATATAATCGGATAAATGGTGAATAGTTAGCTTTAGAAACGGAACGTCCCTAGTCACGATAACTTTGTCTCCTTCTAGCTGTATTGAGATGGAAGTGATAGAGGTGCTGTGACAGAGGTTATGTCAGTTTGTGTAAAAATTACCATTTGACGTTAGTTTGATTGAGTTTTCCAGTGAGAACATTATTTTATTTATCCTATTTCTGTGAGTGAGATCAAAATGGCTAGTTTACCAAGAAGAAAAGTGTAAGTTTAATAGCAAGGCCATAAAATTTACTAGTCCCTGGTCCGACTGTATTTCCCGTATTGTTTTGCATCTCGAATGCAGGCGTAGGTACCGCGTAAATTGTAAGAAACATTTTATTTCAAAAGAAGAGGAAACCAATTTTGTTCTTATGTATATTGAGAAACGTTTATTTTCAATTGTTCTTTGAAGTGCCTTTGCAAGGAGAATAAGTATTATTCGATTCAAGTAAATGCAATGATCCTTTTCCTTGTATTTATGTATGTATTAAAATTAACTATTTATTGTACAAAACACAAAACACAAATATGACACAGGATAGACAGTACAAAAGCGAACTTATAGGGATTTCTTCTAGCTAACCTTTGAGTAGGTAAAATGTGACTTGTAATAAAATTTAAGCTAGACTTATTGTTTAACTTTTTAGAAATCCTGACTTATTATTATTCTTTGTAAAGGCTGTTTATGTATTAACCGGCAATAATTTGCGTGGTTAACATAATATAGGTTATACTGTGCATCATTTAGTATGTATGTATAAGCAAAGAAGATCAAGTATTATAGAAAGTTACTGTCAAAGTAAAATTTGTAATCATAGTGCACTGTGACTGCCATCTCTCGACACAAGCTTAAAACATTTAAACATCAATTTTCACAATTTTTCTTTAAGGTTCTGAGGTACGTTTTTTTCTTAGACTGTAGCTGTCTATACGGAGTTACATATTATGTCTTTGGTATAAGTAACAAAAGCCTAAATTCGCGTAAAATAGTTATTTTTACTTTCCCATAGATAATGTCAAGGTAAGACTGTCAAAATGTATGGAATAGCCAATAAAATGTCAGTCACGATTTCAGGGTTAGGCTATAATGTAATAAAAGTTGCTCGGGATGACCCATATATTACTGCAGGTTACTCAATATTTTATAATTCTTCGCGATAAATCCAACGACGAGCGACTCGAATTGTCAACTGCCAGCATATCTCCGATCGTACTTGACCCCTTGGCGCTGCGTAGAGATGTGGCCTCGCTCTGCATTTTCTATCGCATGTATAACGGGGAGTGCTCCGAGGAATTGTTCGGATTAATCCCTACCGCTTCTTTCCGCCATCGCCCTACGCGACAACATTTCCATCGTCATCATCTAGATGGCTGGCAGTCCTCAACTGTGCGTTTCTCCAGAAACTTCCTGCCCCGCACAGCTAAACTGTGGAATGAATTGTCGCCTGCGGTATTTCCGGACCGATACGACCTTCAAATCTTCAAGAAAAGAGCGTACGCCCATCTTAAAGGCCGGCAACGCACCTCCAACACCTCTGGTGTTTCGGGTGTCCATGGGCGGCGGTGATCGCTTACCATCAGGCGACCTGTCTGCTCGTTTGCCTCCTATCCCATAAAAAAAAAAATAATAGTACTGATTCAATAGGATTCGGTTGTCTTTTCACAAGAAAATTTTGAAAAAAAAAAATACAATATACATTACGATACAAGTGCGTAAAAAAGGAAGTTCGAAACGAGTGGCGATAAATTAAAACACGACCAAAGGGAGTGTTTTAAATCGACACGAGTTACGAATTTCCTTTTCGCACGTGTATCGTACCGTACGACGTTTTTCAGTACAGATGAGCCTCCGAAGTTTCGACCTGCCATATAATGAACCACTTCTCGCACTAGTGCGTAAAAAAAACTCCATCTGTACTGAAAAATATATTATGCTTCTCATTTCTACGAAATCATGTGACTCATCAAAGCTAGATTCATTTTAGACATTCGAATAATCGCCATAATTGGTTTTCTTTAGTATAGGCCTGCGTCTGAACAAATATCCCGACTATTAGATTTAATTAATTTATAGGCCTTGGGTAGCGGTTTCGACGAAAATATGCCGGCACCAATTTATGAGCAACAAACAAATTGACTTCAATAAATTTTACAGTGTCTTTAGGATGTATTAAAGTTCTTAGTAAATGTTGAGGAGCATTCCATAAAATACCGACCTACCTACCGTTGTCCCATACTAACGCGGTATTTCTGAAAAGTGGAAAAATAAACGTTGATCTCATAAAGGCTAGGGTACACTGAGAGAAATTTGCATTGTGAATTTAACAAGTTCGACTTGTTGCGGTTTATCCGTTTGAATCAGCCAAACGTATGTTTAAAACAACATGGTGTCAGGTTGTTTTTATAAAATCGACTTGTTGATTCAAATATATTGCCGATTCAAATGACAAGTAGCTTGTTGTTTGAACCAAAGAGCACGTAGGCGCTATTTTAACCAAAAAACTTGTTGAACGAACATGAAAACTGGTTGTATTTTCTCTCAGTGTAGAAATAAAGTGTAATTGCAAACGATCCAAATAAAAAAGTTTGAAAACCAAAATTTACTGCAAGATATCATACAATATCTCTGTATTATTTAGACGGCAGCCATAATAGGAAATAGCTAGTCCTAGACTCAAAACTTACGTCCGGCGCTCCCCGGATGCTAATGGCAGGAGCCATTAATGCGTTATCACTTCCGCAAGCGCGGGCGCGCTGCACCATTAATTTTACACCAGAATTAGTGGCATAGTCACTCTGATAATTTTGGACATGTCTGAATAAATCTGGAAAAGGTAGGAGGGTTTTTAAAGTAGAGACACACCTTGGACACTGACGATCAAATATATGAAAGAGGCGCGTTCCTAGCACACAGTCGGTTCATCTTTACTTGTCCTATCATGTAAACAAACGAAACGTCAAATATGATCGATGATTAATATCGATCGTTCCTAACGATAAGTTGTCATCCCAACATTACGACTCATAGACAATCTAGACTTCGTAATGTCAGGAGTTTTTGATGTCATCCGTTCGTAATTACGACTATTGATGAAAATCGTTTTAGAAATGATATTTTTCAGTGGTTTTTTGATTGATTTCAATACTTTGTGAGTTTATTTAAGTGTATAATAACATTTTTAGTGATGGTTAATGTGCAATTCCAGAGAAAAGTGAGATAATGTTTTCCAGCAGTGTTTGTTTACATGATTGGACAAGTAAGGTTGAACTGAGTGTAAGCTCGTGTAGGTAAACGCGTGCTGTTCTTGTAGGAGTGAAATATGACAGGTCGACTGTTCGCGTTTTTGACAGGCGGTAACTGTGAGGTAACCGAGAGTGGGTGGGCGGCACTTTCATCGGGGATCGGGAGTGGCTATACTGTACGATAGTAGGTACTCTTTATTATACTGTGTTAGAGGTGTACTAGTTACGTACAGGAACTTACATTATAATTATTATCTGAAATTTTATTGTTTTCAGACTTAATATTAAGTCAGTATGTCATTGATTTTACAACCTGTTGTTTTTATATAGCCTATTATGTGTCCCACTGCTGGGCAAAGGCCTCCCCTGTTTTTCGCCACTTGTCACGACTCTGTACAGAAGAAAATCCTACAAACTATAAATAAGAAAATATCTTTTTCAGTACAAATGTTACTTTTTGCCCGCAGAAGTGCGCAAAATGGTTCACTTTTTGTCAGGTGAAAACTTCAGAGGGCCATCTGTACTGAAAAATGTACTATTTTAGTTCCTACATATGGTGTTTGTTTCTCGCACTATGTTCGCAAATATCTTGTCAGGTCGAAACTTCAAACTTCCATACACATGTACTATTTTAGATTTTTTTCATAGTGCGGAATATCTTATGTTGCCTAAGTAGCTAGGGTAGTAGCAGTGAATGAAATAATGACATTAATGACAGTATATTAAGATTCTATCTAAATTGAGATACTTAACTATGCTTAATCGTACCAATTATCTGTAAAATTGTTCGGTAAACTACAGCTTTTAATATTGCACCAAATAAAAAAAAGATTTTTCTACGAAAAAAATTAAGCTAAATTAAACAATGTGTTGATCAGTACAAGGTAGAAAATAAATGGCGGACACATTTAGATAAGTCATTTTATCATCAAGTCAAAACGTATTAATAGTACATTACTACAGAGGCCGGATAGGTCTGAGGCGGGCAACCCCATTTCCCGCCGAGGTATGTATAGTGCTTTTCTCAAACATGGTATGAAATAAATAAAGTCTACTGAAAATAGTAACTTTGGATGGCTGTATCTCCTAAACGGTGCGTCGTAGCGCAAAAATAATCGAATTTTCGTTCCCCTTTGATACTTCGTATACGCTTATAAAAAAACAAAAAGTTAAAAAAAAAATAAAAAAAAACGAAAAAAATTTTTTTCTATGAAAACGCACCCAAAATCAAATATTGTCTAGGGCCCGTACCAGTTGCAGTTGGCACGTCTATAAAGCCCCTTATAGTTTTTTTTTTATTGGCTAAATACCTGGATGTTATGTCACAATTATCTGTGTTTGGAAATTAAAAAAGAAGACTTTGCCGGCCTTGGCCTGCAAGGTTTGTATGAAATTCCATTATCTATCAATCGTCCTAGCCGCACCTGCAACGTCATACTTCGCTGCCAATTATAAGGCACATAACATCAATATTTCATACCATGTTTGAGAAAAGGCATTTTAAACGGTCGATATATCGAAAGAAACTTGTAAAAGGATACAAATTACAAATAGTTTTAAACAAGTTAGAGCTATTAAGAAACTTTCTACAGCTAGATAATTTGCTAAGCACACGCCAATTCAAACGTGGCACTGGTAGCGGTAAGAGTGTGCGACTTTCAATCCGGAGTTCGCGGATTCGAACCCCGGCTCATACCAATGACTTTTTAAAACTTTTGATATTTTCCAGTCGCTTTTCAGTGAAATAAAACTTCAGGATTTGAGCCCGTGATCTCCGGGTTGAAGGTCGGGCGTCATTGTCACTCGGCCACCACCGCTTCCTTTATGATTGGCCGGTATACTCTTGAAATTTCGAAGTTATTTAATTTTCCCCTCACTAGCTCGGAAACACGTGTTTTGTCGTTTAATACCAGCGGGTAAAAACGCATTTTATCCACTAGTGAGTAAAGTAATTTGACCTTGATTAAAGTCACTTAACTGCTTTAAAATTGATAAAAGTAGGTGAATCTAGTAATAAAGATGATTTACCACCCGTGGAACTACTGGAAGTAGTGATAAACGCATTGTTTGCGTTGTAGTTTCCTCGCTATAGTGAGGGGAATAGTTTTGTATTACACTCGGGTGCAAATGTATTTTACTTCTCGTGTGTTAAAAAACTCGCAAGTTCAGGATTCTATTCTTGAACCACTCGCTTCGCTTGTGGTTCAACTATAGAATCCTTTCACTTGCTCGTTTTTCAATTCCACACTCGGCGTTAAAATACAACTTTGCCCCCTTGTATAACAAATAACTATTTCATCTTGTGTAATCATTGTGAATTTAATCCCATATTTCCCATAATGCATTCCAACTTCATACGAACGGCCAAAATATGGAACTGACTTCCGTCAAAATTGCACGTCTATTCCCAGTCCACTATAATTTGGGTCTTTTCAATCGACAGTGAATACACATCTTTTGAGTAAACAACTAAACATGCTCCATCCTCAAATGCATCGGCACTTACCATCACGTGAAATTGTGGTCAAAATATAATAATAGAAAATAATGATGGAAGATGGAAGCCCTTTATTAAAATTAGATACCTAAGTGGTATTTGCCTTAAATACATGATGGAGTTAGATATTGTCAATACATACATAAAATCACGCCTGTATCCCATAAAGGGGTAGACAGAGCACATGAAACTATTCAGGTTTCAGTGCCGCTCAACCAGGGGTTGAAAGAAAACGAAATTGTTTGTAGTGACAGGTTGCCAATCTCTCATCTACGTCACTATTTAACAAATATCCTATATAATAGTCGTCTCCTACCCACGGGAAGAGAGGGGATGGTGAAGTTTCATGAGTATTGGGCTAAAAAGATCATAATAGTTTTCCGAAAAATAAACTGCTTTGTTCCTTTGGCGGAGTCACCTATAAAATACTTTGACCGACCAGCGGCACTCAATTTTACTGACGTAAATTGTTTCCACGTTCAACTACAAGTGCTCATATATGCCATTAACCCTGACTACAGAGACTTATAATACTGAAATAGAACCTGGGTTTGTAGCTAAGAGTACCAATCCCTGAGTTAGTGTTCTAGCTCCTGGGCGAACTATACGCATCCCACTCCCACCAATACCGAAAGAGCGATAGAGAGATATATTTTGTAACTACGATACGATACGGAGCATAATTATACTCTTGGCTACAGGCCCCTGAAGTCTGCAGTCATATATAAAATGTTATGGTTTCCTCGCGAACACTAAAAATGCTAATTACTAACAATTAGTGCGATGAACCACGGCTTTTAACCTTTGAATGTCAATGACCAGGGGCTTTATTCGACATGCTTAAACTGACGTTTCGTCTTTGACTTCCATTGAAAATGTTCCGACTTACAATCACTAGCCCTAATTAGGTGACAAGTGTGACAAACAAACCAAACCTTATTAGTAATAAAACAAATTAGATTTTGGGTGCATTATTTTTCAATTTGTACAACCATTACAGTAATCTAATCAAAATTTTATAGAATCAATTTAATAATGTTCACTGTTGATTTTATAATAATAAGCAATTAAACAGTAGACCATGTCGAATAAAGCTCCCAGTAACACAAACAATGGACGCTGTAAAATGAGAGATGAGTTAAAAATGAGTCACAGGCCAATTATAACTGGACTTGAAAATTTTTAAAATATCGAAAGGATATCATTAATTGTCATTCGCTCGTGCTTGCCCAAAGTTGTGTTGATGTTGGTACGATAACTAAACGGCATATTTTAGATATCCTAATGTCATTTTAAGTTTCAATTGGCCTGTTAGGTTTGAATAATAATCATAGGTTATTAAAAAACTGAAATAGATACCATACACTAAAGAAAAGGCGATCAAGCCCACTGGTGGCGAAGCCGGGAATCGAACCCGGAGCTGCAGCTAACACGACTGACGTGATAAACCGCTACACCACCCCGATCGCCAGCGGCTATCACGCCAGCCGGTAGTGGTTTATCACGTCAGCAGCGTTAGCTGGATGGAAACCCGGTTTCGATTCCCGGCTTCGCCACCAGTGGGCTTGATCGCTTTTTCTTTAGCGTACGGTATGTTTATAATTTATATATAGTAGTGTTACTACTTTAAAAAAAAAAACAAATCAAATTATTTTATTAAATATTTAATAAAATAATTTGATTTGTTTCCTACATCGAATCATGTAGGACTTCATTATTACCTTTATTAATTGGGAAAGTTGGGAACAAAGTTTCAAACAATCTTTGTGAGAAAATCTAAAGACGACTGTAGGGCTTCATACGCAAAGGATAAACAACATTTTACTGATGGTTCCAAAACCTCGGAATATCAGTACTCATTCTTGGAGAGGTATTCTGATTTGTTAATAAGGTTATGATATTGTTATAATAACCTTGACGTTAATTATCCCAAGTGCTATTAAAGTGCCATTATTACTTTGCCCAACAGAGGATGGGCATTATGTATAATGCCCGGGCAATTTAATTATTTGAACAGTTATTATCAAACTGCCCACTCACAATGAGCATTATTCATAATGCCCGGGCATTATGTATAGTGCCCGATTTACCACTTGGTCCATAACATCAGCATTCAGAAATATATCTTTGTTCTGTGAAATACCTTGTATTTTAAACTAATTTCTAAGAATTAGACAATTAATAAATATATATAGGAACGACAGTATAAAATTTTCTCCCATACCTTAAAATCTAAACTTAAAAAAAACTTTAAACTGTTTATTTCAAATTAATAATATTACAGTTTCTTAAACCTAGTAGTAATCTTTAAAATCTAAGATTGTAGTAACTAGGTAATACATACTATATTATAGTAATTATTATAATTAATCTATATCAGTGCTATATCTAGATGATAAAAGCATGATTTAGATTAGATTTATCTATTTCATAATATAAAGTTACAATATAAATTATTCTAAGGTAATTTATACGAATTTATATCATGATCGTTAAGTTATTACTATAAACAACGTCAAAATCAATTAAAATAAAATTATATACAAATTTAATACTAGGTACTTAACTTAAAAATATAAATAAAAATTAGTCACAATGTAAATTTTTATGTCGTGCCGTTTTAAAATAAGAGTGTAATCATTACTCACTAATGTTGTCCTTTTAATCAATTGGAATCCAGCTTTCAAATAATAGTAGTGGTTCAATGTACTTTAATAAAAGCTTTTACCGATAAATGATTATTCTGGCATTTGAAAACATCTTGAAATACATCGAGTGGGTTAAAAACATCTTTGTATTTAAATTGGGCGAAGACTGAAAACATTACGTAGATTGAAATTCGCCAGCGTAGATTCACGATGAAGGAATAAATAGTGTTTGTGTCTCTATTTTAGAATAGGGATGACGACTATATAAAAAAATGGCATCCTCTTTTTAATCCGCCAGTTAGATCGTCCAAAAATACTGAACACATATTTTTCGCTTTTTCTACTTAATTAAAAAATACAAAGATATAGAGCGTTAAAGTTCCGGAGTGGGGGCTTGTGACGTCACTTCTAAGTAAAAATTGTACCTAAGCGTGACGTCACGCGAAACTTCAACGGACTGTACCGTCGTCATTTTTCGTTTACGCGAAAAAAGAAAAAATACGTGCCTAAAATTTTTTGGTAATCTAACTGACGGACTAATTAGTTTTTTTTTATACTACGTCGGTGGCAAACAAGTATACGGCCCGCCTGATGGAAAGCGCTCACCGTAACCTATGGACGCCTGCAACTCAAAGAGTGTCACATGCGCGTTGCCACCAGAAACATGTGCACTCCCCTTTGCTGTGTTAAGTCAGCAAAAAGGAGTGTACAAGTTCAAAGGAGGGTTTGGGTTGTCGACGACTCAAAGAACAATTAGACGGAATAAATTAGTTCCGTAAGTCCTCCCGTCGTCAGCACCCCGCATCCTCGTTGAGCTCTGGCAGCCTTACTCACCGGCAGGAACACAACACTATGAGTAGGGTCTAGTGCTATTTGGCTGCGGTCTTCTGTAAGGCGGAAGTACTTCCCCAGTTGGGCTCTGCTCTAGATTCGAGCGAGACGATATCCGCTGTGCTGTGCCCTACCACACAAAGCGGAATATCATTCGCTTTGCCCTACCTCCTACTAAAGTTTTTTTAGTCGTCTCGCCTATTAGATACTAAACCATTCTCATAGGGAAAACATTGTTGAGAGCTGTACATTCATCCATTACTAGTATTTTAATAATAAAACTACCGTGAGACACTGACATATTAAACATGTAAAATCGGGTAACTCACGTAAAATTGTTGAAATCGGCATCGCTCAATGAAAATGCTCCTCTTTACGGATCGAAACATGTCGAGCGATCTTCGACAATTTTACGTGAGTTACCCGATTTTACATGTTTAATATTACTAGTGTTTGTGTAAACTAAAAACGAAGGGGAAATGATTATACATATAATAGTTTTTATACTTAATTATAATGTTCTCTAAATTATAATGCTCTCGAGAAGGACTACGAGGAGATCGGCATGGACTCCGCTGAGGGAGAGGGCGAAGCTGCTGAGGAATATTAAGTGTCATGCACTCACAACTATACATTCCGCTTGAAATGAATGTTGGAATGAATATGACCGGTCTAGAGTAGCGCGTAGTGACCCTGCCTAAGCCGCGGTCCCGGGTTCGAATCCCGGTAAGGGCATTTATTTGTGTGATGAGCACAGATATTTGTTTCTGAGTCATGGATGTTTTCTATGTATATAAGGATGTATTTATCTATATAAGTAAGTATATCGTCGCCTAGCACTAATAGTACAAGCTTTGCTTAGTTTGGGGTTGGGTTGATCTGTGTAAGGTGTCCCCCAACATTTATTGATTTATTATTTATTATTATTTATAGCTACATGCCTTGTATCCAAGTAAATATAAAAGTCGAAAAAGGAAAATCAATTACTATACATAATTAAAATAGTATTAAGGACGATATCGTCGACGAATTGATAATATGCAATGCTTTAAAGGCCTTAGGTACACTTTATTAACATACTTGTACTGTAAGTATCAAAAACATTGAAGATTTATTACTGTAGCGCGTCGATTGAAATGTAAATAAATTATAGTCTGTATCTCATTTAATGAATTGCTATTACATGATGTTTAATACACTTTGATTACTTATAACGTTTATGTGAAATTATACATCTAAGGATTCCATATGAAAAGTGCAACTATTAAATTATGTTCATTTTAAGATTTATAAGTTGCAACACAATTAACTCCAATGCTACTTTTGTTATATACATTATATTTCAATTACTAGTATTATAAAAAGATTTATAAATATTAAGATTTATGTATTTTGCAATTCATTTTTTCTTAATAGGTACTTGTAAGATTGCAGACACAGGTCGGTAACGATCACAGGAAATCAATAAAACAAATGCTGGCGCCACACATCAATTAATAGATTGGTTTCGAAGCAATCATCTAAATGTGAACATATAACATCAATTTGATGTCAGTGCATCACTCTTTGCGATATAAAGATGCAGTATAGGGAATTAACACAACACAGAGCGAGAAAAAACGTGTTAACTACTATTTCAGTTTAATTTTGTTACGTAGAAATGTTATTTAGAAATGAAGTCCCTATTCTCACGCGATTATAGCAGGAAGTGTGTCAGTTTTAATCGAATGAATCACAATTGCACACATTTATCGGTATTGAGTTATCTGCAAATTTAATACACAAAGTAAAAACTAAAACTAATACACACTGTCGACACTAATATTGTCCGAGGCAAGAAGTTTATTGGGAAATGACAGTCGAAAACTGCAAGCGATCTAAGTGATGGAGATGGAAATGTTGTCCCATAGGGCGATGGCGGAAAGAAGCGGCATGGATTAATCTGAACAATTCCTCTTCGCATACTGTAGTGGTGAAATGAGGTGTATATTATAAGGACTGGAAGGAGAGCTAATCTGGCGTCATTTAAAACGTTCGGAATGTTAAACTCTTACGGAACGCGAAACGCCGATATGATTATGGGTGTAAGCCGGAAGTTGTTCAAGTCATCTAAACTCACTCGTGTCATGGGTCCCACCGTCTACAATAAGTTGCCAAAAAACATTATTCATGCTCCAAGCTTGAGCAGCTTCAAATTCCGCCTAAAGCAGTGGCTTATCCAGCAGTCATTTTATAGCTATAATGAATTCATAGCATGACACGTCCAGTGTGAAAATAAAATTGTAACAATGACATTATTACATTGAACAATCTGGGTGGCTAGCCGAATGGCACAATCGCTCACGAAACGCTCACGAAACGAAGCGCTAGTAGATATCTATCTCTATCGCGCTTGCGTATTGGCGCGACAGAGCCAGCGGCGTATCGCTTTCGTTTGGCGTCGGAGAAATGCCATTCGGCTAGGGGGCCTGTTTGTTCTAATCATCACACATTTATATTGTATTGTAGTTAATTACTAATTATTATTATTGACGTGTAAATTGGTTTTACAAATAAAATATTATGATTATGACAATTTCGTGAAAAAAGATTCAAAACTTTTTCTTCTAAAATAGGTAAATTTAATGTTTTTCCTACTCAGAATCACGAGCCCTTTCCATAGCACTAGGCAAAAAAAGGCGTCCCAAATTTAATTTTTCCACTTCGTTACCATTTCTCAAACACTTTGTGCAGCGGTTACAAAGTGTAAAGTATGCAAAATAATAGAAAATTTGAGAACATTTTTTTGTCTCTTGTTTTTTGTCCTAGATCGAAAGAGCTCTTGATTCTGAGTACGAAAGACATAAAATTAACCTACCTTAGAAAAAAAAATGTGATTCTTCTCGCGAAAATGCCCTACTGTGTGAGAGATTAGAACGCCGACTCTAAGTGATTGTCGGATTGAAAAAGTGGTACCAAGATGACCTACTCGTATCTCTAATCTATGTTACAAACATTCAGTTTGCAATAGTGTAAACACATAGATCGTCTTTGTGAACGCGAGCTCATTTCGCCTCTGCCACTACAAGTTGTAGCGTACAACCAACGCTAAGCAGGCTATATTTTTTCGGACCGCACTTGTGTTTATCGCGGTCACGCAATGATGTCAGTGAGCCCTCGCTCGATGGATGGACGTAAATTGTGCACAGTTTTGTTGTAGATTACATTTGTAAAGCCACTATTTATAAAACGCTGACATTGTACCCCAGTGTGGTGGCGGGTTAAGAAATTCACCACCCTCTTGCTCTCCTGGATGTCATAGAAGATGACTGTGGGATATACATAACACATTCAGACGTCGCGACGTAAGCGTTATACTTTAATTGACATACATATGTACCTCGTTTTTACAGTTTATCATTATGAAGTAGAGGTGTGTGCGTTATGGGCAACCTATTACCTATTTACTACAATGTCACAACTTTGTTTTGTTTCAACTCCTTAATTTCTAATAGTGGCACAGAAATTGGAGTAGTTGCATGTGCTCTGTATACCCCTTTTGAAAAAAAAATACATGAGTTGAGTAGTTGAAGCTTGTGAAGTAGATTATACTGCGTTCCAATCCCGAAATGCATTTATTAGTGAGATGAAGAAAGATATTTTGTACTTATTTACATATTTGTCCGAGAAGTCATATACCAAGCCATCTTGAGCTTACCGCGTCTCTTAGTTTGTCTATAAAAAGATGCGCTAAACAATTTTTTTTAGTTCTGAAACGGTTTTTTCTCACTGCGATCATTTCTAATGTCTAAGCTATGAGTTCGCGTAGTTAACTTGAGGAAATCACCCTTCTAATGAAAAAGGCATCGTTAGATTAGATATAGCTTCGGCTAGATGTTGGTTAAACTGTAGATTGGTGTTTATTTACCGGTGATGAGATACCGGTTAAATGAAATACCGGTATCTACAGAAATGTACTTGCTGCCAACTTGGTTTGGTCTGGTTTAATTTATTTATTTTTGTTTTCCTTGGGATTTCATAGTTTTTATGTTAGTTTTTATTAATATAGTAATTTTAACAAATATTGTTGTAAATTGTATTTAAATAAATATTTTCATTATTCATTCAAAAAAAGATTGCCTATATAAAAGGCTTAAAACTGTATACTTATTATTTAATGCCGTACACGATGTTCTTGTTTTTAGTTTTCAAAAACATTCCGTTGTTTGTCACATGTTTTAAATGCCACCTACCAAAATAATCCTTATGTCACAGACCCAGACAGCCAACAATTAGTCGCGTTAGACTAAATGACTAAAAAACGAATTACTCAATTAAGATGTCACAAACCGTTTGTCCGAAGCCGACATGCCGTCGCAATTAAAAAGTAACCTTGGCCCATTTTTTTCTTAAAAACAATCAAACGGAGATGATTTATTATCACAGATTATATTATGTTAATGCAGAAACACTGTTCTGAGACTTTTCTGACAAATTATTAAAGTATGATCAACTAAAATTACTAAAACCTAGTAGCAGCATTACTTTCGTAGGTACATGTGGTTAATCCATGGTGAATGACATGATGAACATACATCGATCCCAGCGCGCCCTCACGAACGGCAGAGAGGATGAAACGCCGGAGTGGATTTAGTGGGTAGGGCCAAGTTTCCCCCCTCTCGCTAGGAGAGGGGAAAGCAACGGCGAGTCCCACACGTCGTACGTAACTGCATTCCCACTCCGTCAAAAAAAAAAGTACATTTGGTTAACTTATTTTTAAACTTACAGTCTACTTCTAACTTCAGACATTACGTTCAGTCTTTAATATTATAGGCAACACTTTGATTTTCATTACAGCCAACTTCTGCGATGTAAGTATTGAAATTCGAAGTAGGTACCGACGATTGTGAGAACGCGAGATGTTTTTATTAATCATCATCCATACCTAAGGCATGTTTTTAAGAAGAATTAAACTTAATTAATAAATAATAGGCTGGACACCGTAAGAGGCATGGAAGAGAAACATCTTCGGATCCAATCGACCATGCAAACTGGAAAATATTGAGCCGGAAAGCGGATCCTGGTATTAGGCTGGGATAACGCTAGGTCGAAGATCACCCAACGAAAAGTCGCGATCAGAAAAAGTAAAGTACATTTTACCGAACATAATACAGGGTGTTTCAATGAACGTAATACAAAACATGTTTTTCAAACTCGTCTTCCTATTGCTAAAACACCATGTTAGGCCGCGTGTTGTTAAACTAGTTAATAATCATTAGTATCATTGTTTTCCTAAATCCTGTTATTTTGGTCACAACATGGTTACCCTACCTAGATTTTTAAGAGAAAATAGTTCGAACCTAGTTTTGTAGTATAATTTTTTTTTTAGACTGATATTTTATGAATAAAATGCATTCTGACATGTTACCTGTCACAATAATCAACACTTTGTGATAACTGATAAGAAACCCACAACTGACGTATAGCAAGACATACCATGACGTCACAATGAGTGACCACACTTCGAGAAATTGGATTTATTTATTTTGTTAGAAAATTAGCAAAATTTAATTAAGTAGAATTTTAAGACCTGGATACGTGCATTATATTTTTCGTCGTTAATAGAGCTGGAATCACTTATTTTGTATTACGTTCATTGAAACATCCTGTATATCTCTTCCATTTTTACGTGATCTGTGCTAATAGCGAATAATTATGATATTAGGTCACGGGTTCCGGGAAGATATTTTCGCAAACGTGCCAGTTGTCACCTTGATGGCCGGATTGAGTGACGGGGTGACATCATTAAACGTCTGAGTGGCAAGTCATCCTTGTTATTCTGTTAGATAAGTTTCCTGGTATCGGGAGTATGGTTTGGGAATTAATTCCTTGGATCAGATAGATGCAATTAAACGATATTAGGTCATTGCTGGATTCAGTAGTTGATGAAACTATTTTTCCCCTCACTAGCTCGGAAACACGGTCGTGTTAGTGGGTAAAGTAATGTGACCTTGAATAAAGTCAAATTAAAAACTATAAAATTGATAAAAGTAGGTGAATCTAGTAATAAAGATGATTTACCACCTGTGGAACTACTGAAAGTTGTGATAAACGCATTTTTTGCGTTGTAGTTTCCTTGCCATAGTGAGGGGAAAAGTTTTGTGTTACACTCGGGTGCGAATGTATTTTACTTCTCGTGTGTTAAAAAACTCGCAAGTTCAGGATTCTATTCTCGAACCACTCCAACGCTCGTGGTTCAACTATAGAATCCTTTCACTTGCTCGTTTTTCAATTCCACACTCGGCGTTAAAATACAACTTTGGCCACTTGTATTACAAATAAGTATTTCTGTACAAGTGGTGTTCTTTTTACGCACTAACTAGTGCATGAAGTTGTTCATTATATGTCAGGTCAAAACTTCGGATGGCTATCTGTACTGAAAAATATCGTACGATACATGTGTGAAAAGGAAATTCGTATCGTAATGTACTAAACTATGACGTGGGCTAAAATACAAGTTTTAAATCATTACTCTCACTGACGAGGTAGAAATTTGACAAAAAATGCATGTGTTATTTTTATTCAGCCTTGACATAACAATTAATTACAACTTATCGTTCTAGACCCTGAGTTATGATTCTTAGCCCTAGGCTCTATACCAAAATTACAAGGCGGTTAACATTTTTAGAGGATTAATAATGCCATTTTAATAACAAACTTATATACAACCTAATTAGTTGTTCTGTAAATTTTAAGTTAAAACGTACACCTACATTGCAAAAAATGTACATACGAAAATTGTTTAATTTTCGCTGTACGTAATTACACTATGATTGATTATTTATAAATAACTTTTGGTACACGTATTATGGGTGAACGTATTTTTTTAATATATAAAGTAAAAATAATTTAAGTCATAGGCAATATAAACTCAGAAATATTATAAAAATTGTGTCACCCACAGAAGTAACATGAACATGACAGAAGAGTCAATAAAACCTTAAGAAACGGCTGGTACAAAATAAATTTACACTTTCTATTTGCTTGTTCTTTACTCTCGCTTTCATAACGTGCTTCGTAAACATCAACACTCCGTAATAAACCAACAAAGCTCGATTGGTCAATGTTTTATAACACACAGTTTTGTATTTTGCCCTCTACTGACTATTTCACAATGAAGACAATGAGGAGGCAGACTTAAAGATTATGACAGATGGCGCCACCTTATACTCCATTGCACAGATAAATAATTTCATATGTGAGAGCGAGAAGAAGATATTTTTTTCTTTCTCACATATCAATGATAGTGACATGTCTAGGCACTTGCACAGGCGCCGCCTGGCGGGATAAAATGTCAGTGTGCCTCCTCATTGTCGCCCGATAGTGATACTTCGCCATTCATTGCCTGTTCGACAAGGATATATATCAAGCCAGAAATAGTCACAGAATTGTCAGTGTCAAGTGTCAATGGCCCACGAAATTGATAGTTCAGTAGGGCTAGTACATGATTGGTTCAAGATTATGTCGCCGCGATATAGAGATGTCCATATTATGTCATTAAGACGATACAGGAGGGGTCAATTCTCCATACAAACGCTCTTGACTATTTCTTCTCTGGTTTTTGAAGATAGAGCAATGATTTTTCAACACAAATTATTATTATTTTTATCTGTGTCGGACCGTTTTGATTTTTCTGATATTTCTATTTTTAAAGACGCTAGAGCCAATCAAAAATGTCCAAAACGGCCTTTTCATTATGGCGCAAAAAAGGTGTGATCAAGATTGGTAACAATTAGCCAAAAAAACTAATCGGTCCGACACAGATTATTTCATTGTTATTCAGATTCTCAAATTTCGTTCCGATTGATTAAGTTTTCAAGGAGGAAACAGTCGAGAGCGGAACCTCGATTTTAAAGATTTTTTCTCAAAATCTTTTTCCCCTCACTAGCTCGGAAACACGTGTTTTGTCCTTTAATACCAGCGGGTAAAAACGCATTTTATATGTGGGTAAAGCACTAGTGGGTAAAGTAATTTGACCTTTAATAAAGTCAAATTAACTGCTTTAAAATTGAGAAAAGTAGGTGAATCTAGTAATAAAGATGATTTACCACCTGTGGAACTACTGGAAGCAGTGATTAAACGCATTTTTTGCGTTGTAGTTTCCTCGCTATAGTGAGGGGAAAAGTTTTGTGTTACACTCGGGTGCAAATGTATTTTACTTCTCGTGTGTTAAAAAACTCGCAAGTTCAGGATTCTATTCTCGAACCACTCGCTTCGATCTTGGTTCAACTATATAACAAGATCATAATTATCATCCCATACATTAAAATGCGACCGCCTAAGAACGCGCGTACACAACACCACACATAGATGGCGTCACAAAAAAAATGTCATAGCTTTCGATTATATTTGTAGATGGCGTTAAGTGTCACTTTTGACATAGATTTATAGCTCGAAAGTGACACTTAACGCCAATCTACAAGTAATCAATGGCAACAAGGCATTTTTGTGACGCCATCTATGTGTGGTGAAGTGTATGCGCGTTCTTAGGCGGTCGCATTTTAATGTATAGGATAGGATGGTATGATCTTCTTATATTTAATCTATGCTGAAACCCAATGTTCAGAAATCGAGATAAAAATTCATTAAATTTCATTTCCTTTGTATAATTTTATATTAATTCACCGAAATGTAAAAACTCTTGAATACATACAACAAAAGCTTTGAGCATTCGTTCCGTTCGACCAATAATTCAGTCGAATTACGAACAATAGCGTACAGTGACGTCACAGGGAAATTATTCACTCGTTCGCGTATTAACGGTCGAGGTAATGATCCTCGTATCCGCACCTATCGTTATTGGTGTACTGTTATTCCTGATGCTAATCGAAATACTGCAAATTTTTTTTTGCGGTAGCAGGTAAATAAGCAGACAGGACGCGTGTTGGTGATTACTGCCGCTCATGAACACACGAAACACCAGAGGGGTTGGCAGTGCGTTAATGGATGAAAAAAATAACTATGTGTTTTTTTTTCACCAATTTTTCAGCAACCCCAAATACACAACTAACATTTTTTTAATTGGGTTTATTTTTGGTTTGCTAAGATATTTTTTTAGATATTATGTAGGATGTTAGGTAGGTATATTTATTACTAGATGATCGCCTAAGGAAAACCTAAGTAAGATATCGGACTTTCCTTATTGAGGTTCGGCTTTCTCGACAATAAAAGAGTAATTTTAGTATGTAAATATATTAGCAATATTATTTAGAAGAGGTATTTTTAGTTTTTAATATACATACTTGACACTTTCACACCTCTATGAAAAGAGGTTTCTTTTTTGAAGTTTTAGAATACGTTACTGGTCTAGAAAGATTGTAGGTTCTAGTAAGTAAGCCGTTTGGGGGCGCTGTTCTTTTTTTCCGAGCAAGGAATTATTTGTAAGGAATTTTCCGTGACCTATATTGAGTAATACTATCGAGTATATCGAGAACGTCAGAAACGCATGGTCGAGAGTCTGCGGACGTAGCCAAATGGTAATGATGAACGCCAGACGCCGACATAAATGCAGTCTGGTTCTGTCGCGCCATTATGCAAGAGCAATAGAGATAGGTAGCTACGAAACAGATATTATCGTAAGAGTTTGTGCATTTGTCTATGTACCCTGTTCTCATAATTTCCTTGTTCGTTGAGACGATAGCAACGACGAGCTATGGGAATATCCAGGCTTAACACAGTCATCAACGAATCATCGTTCATTGAATTGTACGATAACCCAGGGATTAGCCATGCGTTGGATTTCGTCCAAAAGTACGCACGGTTGTTTGTGATTATGTCCCTTTTTTTAAATAGTGTGTTATTTTAAGTGTGAATGCAAATAAATTGGCCTTGATCGTGATCGTTTCTTTAAAAGTCACGATTTTTTTTATTTAGAAAAATATTATAGTATAGTATAGTATTTTTTACTATAAATTAGTAAATTGATTAAATTAGTATTTTTTAGAAATGCATTGCGGATTTCAATTTTATTTAATAGTACCTGTCTCAAGGTTCCTAAAAATTACCTAAAATGTTTCTATAATATTTCTGCAATAAACAAGTTTTGAAATATGAATCACGATTTTGAAAACTTTCATGATTTCACTTGATCAGAAAAATAACAATTCGTCGTGAACTATATAAAAAAGTTTTGGTAAGAGTAATATAAATATTACAGAGTAATTGAACTATTTAAAGATATTATGCTGTACTATTTTAATTTCAAGATTTGTTCTAGAAAAGTTCATAAATGTTTTATTTAAGAACTGGAGTCTCAACGTGGTCTCAACACATTTTCAAAAATTCACGTATCTTTGTACGCCAGAAGATAGTGCTTGTCGTTGTCAGTTGTTTGCTACTACGTAATTGTTACCACTTTATATGTTAAATAACTGACAGAGGAGTGATATCGTTCGGTAAACTATTAATATGTGGGTGCCTTAGCGAAATGTTAGAATTTTTATCTAAAAAAAAACGTTTTTAAATAAACATAATTGCCGCCTCACCCACAGAGTGACCGCACCTTATAATTTCGATTCGTCATTCTAGAAAAATAATGGTCAACAGCCAGCTTTTACCGTTGTTATGTTATTTTAATTTGATTTTGATTACCTAAAATTTTGCAACTTAAAATAATATATGTATTTTATATGTTAATAAAGCATATAAAACGGGAAAAGAAAATAAGACTCAGGTCGCTAGGGATCATCCACATATTACGTCACACCAAATTTCAGGTTTTTGGACCCCTCCCCCCCCCCTATGTCACGCTTTTTTGTATCCCTTTAACAGGGATTGTCACATTTAGTATGACCCCCCCCCCTCACACTGTGACGTAATATATGGATGACGCCTAAACGAAATCTTTGTTAACAAGTTTCGACTTCATGCAAATAACTGCGTTAACATTTTTTTTTAATCTTGTATACTTTAAATTATGTTTCTTCACACAAAAATTATACTCATAAACATGACATTAAAATTATTATAATCTACCCAATATTGATCCCGGGTTTATTGCCATTGACGTTTGTTTGTCAAGTAGTTAAATGGTAGTCAAAACGTAAACAATAATTGTTGCATAGGTTTTTTGCGAGGTATCAAAATGAAGGTTATCCAGATCAGAATAATCATTAGCAAGATTGACGTATCCTCATCGTGTACGATCTAAAAAGGAATGGATTTATGATTGATTATTTTGAAGATGCTTCTTGTTCTTTAATTAGTCAGATTGTCTTAATAGGAAACGCTGACACTACATGCACACAAAACCTCAACATGGATTTAGTTTGGATTAAATTAACAATAACAAACAACAAACAAACAAACAAATCTTTATTAATAACAAAAAGTTACAAGTCGTACCTATAAGTGAGCAATAGGTAATTCATTATAAAATATAATTGAATAAGTTAAATACGGTTTGACATTAGTTACCGTGTTTCAACTAAAAATATGTTTAAATAACCAGAAAGATTACAATATATTTTTAGGAATCTTTTACAGAGATGATTCATATTACTAATTCAATTATTCTATTTCTACACAAAAACTAAAACGTTCTAAAACTGGCGAAGTACAAACATATTGCGAGCTTGTAAATAAATTGATAAATTGCGTCAGCGCACGTCAGATTCTGTTAATATTCCTTGATTGCTGCTATGTCACATTGGCCAAAATAACCACAAGCTGAAACCCATTCATTTAAATCATAGACGCCAGATGTTAGCTTCTAGATAATAATTATGGAGGACGTGTAGGAAATCCACAAAATAACGCGAAAGCAAATAGTAAATATATGCATTGCAAGTGAGACAGCTTGTCTCACTAAATTAAAAACGTTTGCTTCTAATTAAAATATAGGCACATGATATTAAATACTGTGGATTTAGGATATATCGAGATTTTTTTTTTTACTTACAAAAAGTCACACCACCAATTTACAAATTATTCATTCACGCCTTTTGCACAATAAAAACATTTGAGTAGGTAAATACCCAGTAGAAAATTAATGAAATGAAATGAAATGAATTTGTATTTTTTTTTGTACTAATGTATAATATAATATGCTACTGTAAATATTGTGAATAAATAATATGAATATGAATAGGTCTCAGGTTCGAGTCTTGCTGAAGAAGGTGTGAATTTTTCCATTTTTTTTTAATTTAAAAATATGTAGTTTCGCTCGCAGACGTTTCTGCGTGATAAAAAACAAACATAATAAGATTTTTTTGTATAATAGTCAATTTGTACCGTAAATTAATTATTGATAGAGATGAAAACTTACAAACAAAATTGCACTTTACACATAACCTCAAAATTCGCACAATGACACGTGTCAAGCGCGAGCCGACTGACAATTTTAACGATCAGGGATTGTGTAAAAAGTTGCAAAACGTACGTTGTTTAATGCATGGAAATGTTTTATTCAAGTGAACTGGAAAAACTGTGACAGTTCAATCAGATAGTTTAAAAGCATTTAAGCTTAATGCAACATACGAATTAAACCCGTATAAGATGCAATTTTTTTCTTTTCCTATTATGCAGGAACGTTGCAATTGGGAAACAAAAAAAAATCCAACTTATACGGGTTTAATTCGTATGTTCCATTGAGCTTAAAGGCTTTTAAACCATCTGATTAAACTGTCACTGTTTTTCCAGTTCACTTGAATAAAACATTTTTTTTCCATAATGCGAAACACTACCAACAATCTTCTTATCACACTTCTATCCTGTCTTTAATTGAGTAGGAAAACGGTTGAGTCACTTACTTATCACATTACTATGAGTGCGCACATCTTATTAAATCATCAATTAATCTATAACAAGTTCTGAGAACTGCCAGTTCAGTTTCAACAAACCATATGGCACGTATATAACGCAACTTTTTACTCTGGTAATTATTCTAGACAGTTTATTCATTAAAAATAGTGGCGATTATTTACTATGTATTTCAAACATTTCATATTTTTATACACCGTGTTTCACTTAACACTAAAAACCTGAAAACTTTGTTCAGAATCGAGAGTAGAATCGATTGAGCTATATCTTGATGGGGGTAATATTTTTTGTTTTAATTTGTATTATTACTTATTGTTTACGTGCCCATTCTACAAATTCGTAATACAACATTGTGCATATCATATTGTCGGAGGTTGTATACCTTTTTCAGTATTTAGGGGTATTAATACTGGCTGGTTACTTGGACGATTATTTTTTCTTCTACGAGATAGACGTTGTGCGTCAGTTTAATTTTATAGATTATCATAAGTCATAACAAATTGAACTCGTACCTAATTACAACCTTGTCATTTTGAATGTTAGGTTTAAATTTGCTTACTGCGTCACCTGTCCAATTTCAAGTTTACTGTGACACAGGTTAAAGTGCTTTACAGTGACATAGCTGTCTATTGGTAAACCTTATGTCGTTGCAGTAACGTACATAATTAAACAGTTTGAAGGTTTGTGATGGTAGCTAGCAATTATTTTATTGAGTGTAGAGTTAAAAGCCGAGTAGAGCTGCACAGAAAATTAAAAATTCAATATAAAAAATAATAATCATCAGATTAAAAAATGAACATTCTAGATACGTTTAAAAAAATAAAAATCAGTTGGGGTGTCTGAGGTTTTGAGTGATACCGGAAACACGGTATATATAAAATGCAGCAAGTATTTCGTTATAATTGAAAACACTACATCAATCATATATTATTAAGATTTTTATTTTCAAACACTTGCCAATTCAATAGCGTACAAATAGGTTACGTAACATTTTAAAATAAAACTACATTTCTGTTATATAAAACTTTTAAAACTCGAATCGGAACGCTCCTTAATGAAGCACACAAGAAAAACTAGAGAAGCCAAGTAGTTACAAAGTTACAACATAATATATCTCATCGCACACATTCTTTATTAATTAAACCATGTTAGAACCGATAATTAGTTACATAAAACATCTTAATTCATCGGAGTGTTTCAAATGTGACATATATTTCATCAAATAAATCAACGAAAATCCATACATTTATGCTTACGTACCAAATGAAGTAGGTTCATTCGTTCTCTTATAAAGAAGACCTGCTGCTAAAAAAGACTGTAATAAGTAATAATTATGTTTGTATTTTTATTCTTATAGAAACGTACAAAGGTATAAACAGAACTTTGATATAACTGCAGAAGTAAGTATATGAATCCTTATCATTTACTAATAAAAAAACACAGAAATCTAAATTTAGTGATCAAATTTTGATACATTAAATTTTTTTAATCATTTGAACTTTTATGGATTTATTAAGTATTTTTTATTTTTTTAATGGAATATTTGACTATTACTATATTGCTTTCCTATTTTTTATTTTCATACAAAAATACAATACAATCCTTTATTATGCCTTTAAAATAAAATATTACACGTCTGGTATAATACATTATACATAGGTCATAGTGTGGGCATAGTATTAGTAAAGTATTGCATTTACTGAGCTGGTTGACCTATGTTATTGTTGTGTGAATGTTTTTCTTCAACAACTAAATGGTTAATATATAAGAATATGGGTAGCTTTTGCACATTGTAATTTTTCCTCAGTCACCCGTTGACCACGAACGCTGTAAAGTGTTTGAAACATCGGGATGAATTTTAAACTCATAGTATACCCATATACCCATAGTTTTTATTTCATGAGTAACTATCGCGGTAACTGAAGACAATATTAACTAAATGGTTACAAATAATAATTATCATCAATATAATCTGGTCCAGGCAGGCAATTATGGTCGCGCGATAAATGATAAAACATCTGGCCGTCCCTATAATCGCACTTACTAATAGTGCGACAGGGACGGCCTGATATTTTATCGTCTATCGCGCGACCATACTACCCGTGCTGTACTAGCTTTTGCCCGCGGCTTCGCTTGCGTTAGAAAGAGACAAAAGTAGCATATGTCACTCTCCATCCCTTCAACTATCTCCACTTAAAAAACATGTCAATCCGTCGCTCCGTTTGGCCGTGAAAGACGGACAAACAAACAAACACACATTATCTTTGGTGAAACAACGAATTCTTCCACTTCAGATTATAGAGTAACCAGCTTTTCCCATTTATAATAAACTAGCTTTTGACCGCGGCTTCGCTCACGTAAGAAAGAGACAAAAAGTATCCTATGTCACTCTCCATCCCTTCAACTAAATCCCCTTAAATAATCACGTCAATTCGTCGCTCCGGTTTTGCCGTGAAAGACGGACAAACAAACAGACACACACCCTTTCCCATTTGTAATATTAGTATGGATTTGACATTATTATTGATATTTAATTAATTATATTATGTATAGCCCAATTTCGTCGGGAACAGCGTGTTATGTAATGGCGTCGTTGGTGTACAGTCGTCTGTCACGCCGTGAACCTGCGTTCGATTCCCAGGATTCTATTCACTTTTTGTATTTTTTTGGATATAAATTTCGTATTTTTTATTGACCGAGCAAGAATGGAGAGCCGGAGGTATCAATTTTATCTTAGGGAACCTATTGATATTTTTATTGTCATTTTGATTTTCTATTTATTAAGTTGAGATATAAAACACAACTTTTAATACCCTCGCTAAATATAATATTTTATCGAAATTACTCCTTAGATAAAAAAAGTCCACTTGAGTTTTTAAAGCATTACGTTACTCAGTTAACTATTGCATTTTCATTTACTAATTTAAGATTTCAAAAGCGATTTGAATACCCTTGCTCCATCGAAAATAAACAATTAGAAAAAAAATCATTCGAATCGTAGTTTAGAAACTAAAATTTATCTATACTTTTTGGAATTTTTTAAAATATCAGATTAGGATAATTATGTTAGAAATTCTGAGTTCGACGAACCCAAAAATTATTACCATGTAAGAGAATAGGTTTTTAATCTTTTTTGTGGAAAACGCTCAGTAACTACTGTACGAGTACATATACATTTATGTATAATAATAAAACAAAAAATAGTGTCTCATAGTGTTGTGTTCCTGCCGGTGAGTAAGGCTGCCAGAGCTCAACGAGGGTGTGGGGTGCTGACGACGGGAGGACTTACGGAACTAATTTGTTCCGTCTATTGTCCTTTGAGTCGTCGGCAACCCAAACCCTCCTTTGAACTTGTACACTCCTTTTTGCTGTGCACACGCAGCAAAGGGGAGTGTACAAGTTTCTAATGGGGCGGCAACGCGCATGCGACACTATTTGAGTTGCAGGCGTCCATAGGTTACGGTGACCGCTTTCCATTAGGAAAATTAAAATGAACCTTAAATGAAGTCAAAAGTTGCTAATTAATCACTGCCAATTAACTGTAACGAAGCTTATTAAACAGCAAACGTTATCCTTTTTTGTTACTACTACACCACATATCACACCTCCTTAATCAGAAACAGCAGGAAGTTACATCTCAATGCGCACACGCCTCAATTAATGTTCAGTTTCCAAAGCTCGGGCGCCGGCGCCGGCGTCGGCGGCGTCAGTCTCGATCTGCGAATGTCGCGACGCGCATGCTTGTAGTGATGTGAGTGCAGTGTGTGGTGTATCTGTGATATTGCATTAGGATTTACAATATGAAGTGTGTTTTGTGAGTATTTTTTTAATTATAATTTTTAATAAAGCTATTAATATTTTGTTGTGTATTTATAACTCAATGCAAATTCTCAAAAAATAATGTTTAAGGATACATGTGGAACTAAATTAATAGTGTAATAATGGAAAAAATGGATCAGTTACAATTAACCCCAGTCGGAATTTGCCCCGCTGTACCTTATATGACTTTTCTTTTGTAATTAATTGGTTCATAAAACAAGACATTGTTAACCACTGTAGGTAAACATTAAAAATTATTTGATAATTAATATCTAAAGTTCCAAACACGGCGATTTTTTTTGTTGATTCAAACGGTCACCTTGTAATATTAATAGTTATTTGTTATACAAGGGGGCAAAGTTGTATTTTAACGCCGAGTGTGGAATTGAAAAAACGAGCAAGTTTTCTAGTTTTAGATTCTATAGTTGAACCACGAGCGAAGCGAGTGGTTCGAGAATAGAATCCTGAACTTGCGAGTTTTTTAACACACGAGAAGTAAAATACATTTGCACCCGAGTGTAACACAAAACTTTTCCCCTCACTATAGCGAGGAAACTACAACGCAAAAAATGAGTTTATCACTGCTTCCAGTAGTTCCACAGGTGGTAAATCATCTTTATTACTAGATTCATCTACTTTTATCAATTTTAAAGCAGTTAATTTGACTTTATTCAAGGTCAAATTACTTTACCCACTAGTGGATAAAATGCGTTTTTACCCGCTGGTATTAAAGGACAAAACATATGTTTCCGAGCTAGTGAGGGGAAAAATATAATAACGATTACACTTTAGTAGTGATGACATTTTACTTATAGGTATCGAAAATTGTTAAATAAATCAATACATCATTATAATCACGCCTGTATCCCATAAAGAGGTACGCAGAGCACATGAATACTAAGTTTCAGTGCCACTCTTGGCAAAAAGGGGTTGAAATAAATCAATAAATCTTTTTATTATTTAAATTACAATCATGCTATATAATAATATTACTTTTAAAATATACCGGTTTCATTCGATTAATTAGTAAATATGAACTGTCTCAAATAAAATAAAAAGTAAGTCGTAATATAACACCAATCATCATAAAAGCATAACAATAAAAACGTGTTCCCCAGACGCAGAAAAACCGCAAAAAATAAAAGAAATTCTGCGATAAGATGTAAAAAATATTTGCATACAAAAATGTATTTGCATACATTTTTTTAAATTCAAACAAGGCTTAACCGCCCTAAATACAATCCAGGAATAAAGGAATATATTTGTAGATATTTGTAACAGACAAAAGGACCTATTTATTTTGGTTCTCATGATGTGCGGAATCCGAAAATATGCTGAAACCTGCAATAACTGTCACTGTCAATAACGGAAGGTAAAGCCGTTGCATTACACTAAATTTTATGAAGCTACGTGACAAGACGCAATATAAAGGTTTGAATACTCACAGTTGTAAAGTTTAAGAAAAAATAAACAATAAAAAAAGATGTGCATGAAAAAATCATATAAGTAAGTTTGGATAGTTTTTTGGAATTAATGTGAATTTTGCATTTGTCTTACATACCGAAATGAACATCCACTATTTTTAACTTATTTCAAAGAAATCGGGTAATAAATATGGTTTCCAGGGGCGAAATTCATCAAGCATAATTATTTTATTATATTTTAAAAAATTTTTTTTTTTTGTTAGCTGAATTTCATTTATTAAAGTACTAAATCTTGAGTTATGCGCAGAGTTTCGTGTTACTTAACTGCTAAGCCAATGAAATGGCTTGTTTACATGCTAGAGTTCGGACTTATCTATTTAATTTAAGTATAATTAGTTTTACAGTATTTATTTTACACATTTACCTACATTTTTTACAAAATATATTCATACTTATTCGAAGATAAGAGGTATTTTTTTACATCGTGTATCGTTAATAGATGTAGGATTGGTTAGGTATTTATCTTGTATATGTTTCGGAAGACTGTTTAATATTATGCGAGTAACGCTTGGTCTCTAAGATATTATTTAAAATAGGCACTTACTTGATATGTTATATTCTTATTTCAAATATTTCTAACGTAACTATATTTATTTAAATATTATATTAATAAAGTCCAAATCTTCCAAATTCAACTTCTATCGTATCAACTAAATTCTCTGAAAATATCGCCGTATCATTATAATACTTACTATGTTCCTACTATATCTTTAGCGCGACAATATCTGTAGGTGTATTATTATTTAACAGTATCATAATTCGTCTACGTTCTACGTCTATGTTCCTGGAAAACATCACAGCTACACGTGATGTTCCTTCTAGGAGTATTTTCGTTGAGCGTAATAAATGATACTCGATTTCTTGGCAACATATGAATGTTATAATTGAATATTGTAGAAAAACTGTACAAATACTTAGTCTTCTTTATCGTACGGTGAAACAATTTGAATCCTAGGTCACTCTAGAAATCTGTCTTATTGACACCGTGCATTATTTGTCATGGAAGTCACTTTGAAGTTTACTTGAAAATCTTTTACAGTGACCTATTTTGAAATTGGTTGACTATACAAAGTATAAAATTAGATCCGTCATATGTTGAGGCATTCGCAAGTATTTCACTTTTTTTATATTAAATAAGAGTGGCATAATACACTCATAATACTTGTTTAATATTAAATAGTTTCAATGTATATTAAATAGTTGTTGTGTTTGATTAATGATTATCCTTGTACATTTTTGACGATGCTTAAATTCTAATTTTGTGAAACTTGGACCATACTCATTTAATCAATGCCGCGTTGTGAAAGTATAAATCATAAAACTATTATAATTATTAATTAGTAACTAATAATCACGCAAATTGTCAGTCTTGAACCACATTCACAACACATGAATCTGAAGATGAACTTTGGTCTGTCAGATCGGTTTGTAACGTTATACATACATACATACATACAATCACGCCTGTATCCCATAAAGGGGTAGGCAGAACACATGAAACTACTAAAGCTTCAGTGCCACTCTTGGCAAATAAGGGGTTGAAAGAAAACGAAACTGTAATGTTATGTAGTACCTAATTAATACCTATAGGAACCTGTTATCAAATGGTTTTAGGCGTGAATAGTAAAACATTTAGACAGCAAAACCGGATGTTAACTATAACGCAGGTTTGCAAAATAACTTTCAATAGTCAAATATTTACTACTACTGCAACATGCCCTAAATAACTAACTTGACAAGATAAACGATCAACTTGACTCAAAAACACGCCCATACCCAAATAATGCCAAGAATGCAGTTCGCCAACCTCCCGGTCCTTATGTCCCGCGCTTTTATTAAGGTGCCTTTTAAGGAATATTTTAAATTTTCAATTTTGGGAAGCTGTACATTCGATGCTGTGAACCGATAAAGTTATGTAATACGTGACTACCTTGTTTGTTCCTATATTGCATGTAAACTTGCCTTCCGTTTAACTAGAAGAATGAATAAAACTATTTCGACGCCACTCGTGTTTCTTTTCCATTAAATGGAAGCTGTGTTAACCAGCACTTGAAAGCTTTTTATTAATATACTTTTAAGTTTTTATGCATAATTGATTTTAATGCTCTGTGGGGTGTAACCATTTTTTCAGCAGTTCTCAAAAAGTTTGTACAAAAAATAAAGAAAAAAATTAAATTTGTTTCTTTTTTATTCCTTTTTTGTTACCAACATTTTTTTGATGAATTGAGAGTTTTATATCTTATGAAAGTCGATTTATGATACTAAATATTTGTAACAAAATAGGATCAATTAAAATTTGCTGACGTGGCTATGCACAAACTTTTTGAGAACTGCTGTTTTAGAAAAACATCTTATGGTGTAGGTTAGGTATTCACATATCTCTCTCGCACATGTTTAAAGGAGCATCATTTAAATAAGCAAACAAAAAAAATTGTAAAGACAGCTATCACTATAATTATTTATTTTTATTGCATAAAATTTGAATGTCCTTATACGATATAAACACAAAATGACGTCAGGACTGTGAAATTTACCATATCTTATTATAATTAGTAGCTCATAAATGTTCCATTCGATTAACCAAAACATACAGCGTATAGTTAACAGATTGTCTAATTGACTAGTTTTTTTTTATGAACAGTGGATTTTATGTATTTTTATACTTACCTTACATTAATATTTTATACCATCGTGATATAATACAAAGCTTTTCAGTCGAGTACCATGTTTAGGCCACGAAGCTTGCTGAGTGTGAAACGTGTTTCAGATGCAAAAAAAATTGCCAGGTATCGCAAGTTAGTAAAGAACTTGTATGAAGTTCTATTTTTGAAATTATTACAGTTAACTAAAAGTGAACTGTAATGAAATATTATAGTTGACTAAGTGTCAAAAACTATCTAACACTGAAAAGTCAGCACTTATAGTTTAGTCTGTGGTGTCCTAATTGACAGATTAAAGTCGACGAGTAGAAAAAATATATTTAATGTTTGGCATATATAATGGAGTAGGGTCCGAAGCGTCCTTACGACATGTCGTAAACTATTGAAGTCAAATTGTCTTGATTTTCTTTGGACGTTGTCTAATAATAAAATTGTAATTTAAAATGTCACGAAATATGGAATATTTCGAATTCATTTAAAATTTTAAATTATGAAATAAAACTATGGAAACGGATTAAATCGCTTATAATGAATTTACGATTCATCCCGACGTTTCGAACACTTTACTTTTATTATACGCGATTTAATCCGTTTCCATAGTTTTATTTCATGAGTAACTATCGCGGTAACCGGAGACAATTTTAAATTAATTGAAAATTAGAACAGCTACTAGAGCATATGAAAATACCTACTTAAGTTTCAGTTCTACTCTTGGGCAATAAAACGTTGAAAGAAAACGACATTCTGACATAACGGCTGTTAATAAAAATATATATTTTTGTTGGTAAATGAAACCACTGTTTTTATTAGCTACGTCTGTCACAGATAGTGTGAGTCATCAGTAAATATAAACAATACAATAAATCGATGAATCTGAACCCGTTTGATAACACATTATCGTAGCGGTCTCAACCGGCAACAATATATAGGAATATATATATATATATATATATATATATATATATGTCACTGAAACTAGCCGTTAAATTGAGAAATGCTAACGATTGACAATAATCAGTGGTTTATAATATAACGTCTTTGACTAAATCCCTGCGTTTATATGACGCTACGTTTTATGACGCTTTGTCAAATATAGCGTCATAAAACGTATCTTAAACCACATTTTGGTCATTCTCCGACATATATATATACCTACCTACTTTATTTAAGGCCATCGTGGATGTTGTTTTGGTAGTGATATAAAATTTTTGACACCGTTTACCACTCCCAATGGTTTTTGTTGTAGTAAGTCACATCTCGGACACTGGCGATCAAATATAAATATGAAAGAGGCGCGTTCCTAGCACACATTCTAAGCTCGTGTAGGTTAACGCGTACGATGCTTTTATGAGTGAGATATGACAGGCCGACTGTTCGCGTTTTTGACAGGCGGTAACTGTGAAGTAACCAAGAGGGGGTGGGCGGCGCTTTTAGCGGGGAGAGGGAGTGGCCATACTGTACGATATTTTATTATACTGTGAGTAAGTTGTACATATTCGTTTTTTTTTTTTCAATTTCGTTGCATTATCCTACCTTACTTTTATGTTTAACTAGCTTTTGCCCGTTTGTTCGCTCGCGTTAGAAAGAGACAAAAAATAGCCTATGCCACTCTCCATCCCTTCAACTATCTCCACTTAAAAAATCACGACAATTCGTCGCTCCGTTTTACCTTGAAGGACGGACAAACAAACAGACACACACACTTTCCCATTTATTATATTAGTATGGATGTAATTCTGTTATTTGTAAATCTGTTATCTTTGTGGTGCAATTAAGAATATTTACTTACTTACTTAGGTACTTACTCATCCTAGTAAATTCATGATTCTATAATATTAGGTAAAATTACATCACCATAGGAATTTATGTAACGATCAAATTTGTGTTAGGAGTAGCTTTTTATTTCTTTAAGTGATCAATAATAAAGTATATATACAAATAAACTCAATATTTTATACGGCCCCGACTATTAACTATTTAATATTATCTTTTTTTTATTTATTTAACAAGTACATTATATTATTCACATTTATGTTTCTCGCCAAACTGTCTTGCAGTTTGTTGGCGAGATAGCGCTCATTTTTAACATTTACATATTATAGGTACTTACATATTTGTTAGGCACTAATAAACTTAAAACTATTTACATGCAGTGCGCAAGCTTATGTTATCATTATTACATGCTAATGCTTCCTGGACTACTCAATTACACTTATACTGTGTAAGAATGTCCTATGATATGTATTTATTATTTATTTATTTATTTATTTATTTATTTATACTTTAGGTAGGTAGATAAATATCTTAGGGCAATTTCTCCAAAAGCGTTTTTTTTAACTTTTTCTTTAATTCTGCTATCTACTAGAGTGTTGCTTAACTTATTGGAAAGGTTAAAGGGTAAGTTGATAATTATTGAAAAGACAATTTTATGATACATCATAACAATCATAAAATACTAATTACTATGTCATAAATTTTTAATTAATTTTATAACTGTCATATAAAGAATGAATTAAAATTAGCCCGATTCAGTAGCAAAAACTTGACAGTTTTTCGATCTGAATTCATTTGATAGGACCTTGAAATTCGCCTTTGCTTATGGGTAGATCTGATGTGAAATTAAATGTTCGTAAAATAAATAAATACAATTATTAGGGTATATAAAACTCAGACAGATATAGCCCCAAATTAAGCAATGGGTTATTAAACATGTAAAATCGGGTAACTCACCTAAAATTGTCGAAGGTCGCTCGACATGTTTCGCTCCGTAACGAGGAAACTTGTCACGGAGCGAAACATGTCGAGCGACCTTCGATATGTTTCGCTCCGTGACAAGTTTCCTCGTGATTTTACGTGAGTTACCCGATTTTACATGTTTAATATGTCAGTGTCTCACGGTAGTTTTATTAAGCAATGGGTATTGATAATATACCTGCGCATCATATTTGTATCAAAATCAGTTCAAAGCCTTATTTACTTATTTTATTTTTGTCTTTGCTACTAAGTTATGAGCAATCAAGAGCTTTCACTTATTTTTGCAGCATTATGCCGTCAAAGAGTGACATAAAATTACAGGTACGATGTACGTGCCGGGTTGTATGTAAAAGAACAACACAACGTTTGTATAATCTCCTATTTTAATTCGGGATGATACTTTTTAGAACTTAATACCAGAACAAACCAAAAAAAAATTACCTTGGACATAATGTTAGCATGTCATTTTATTTATAATCACGTTTTGAGGATTACGGATACGAGAGACCGTGACGCATTAATTAACACAAAATTAGTATACAACGTGTTTTTTTTTGTTTTCCGTTAAATTCGACACGTCGTTGGGTTCGTTATCAAGAAACACTCTGTATATCACTTTTAGTTAAATTCGTAAAAAAATAATTCATCGTTTTCATACAAAATAAATGAATTAATTAGTGTGAGAGACCCTTAAGAATAATATTCAAGTTAATGTCAAGTGATTGACGGCACATGTCAAAACAAATAAACATTGGGAAGTGGTAAAGGCTGTCACACACGTGTTCAGTAATTATTTTATTTTTTTAATAACTCGATAACCGCAAGATTTAAGACGCTAGTTTCTTAGAGAAATTAATTGTATTTCATCTAAAGAAACTATTACCCTTAAAGTTAACGGAATTCAATAAAAACACGGTGTATATTATGTTTATGAATAAATCTACCGGGATGGCCTGTAACTATCGCAACTCGATACTATAGGTATTTGCTATATCTACCACAACATAACGTTTCCTATAGATTCATGACCTAGGAGTCATAGTTTGCTTATCTGCCACTTGTATTTTGTAGCTAATTGTATAAACAAAATTGGTTAATTACAAATATTTATTATATATAACGTCGGCTATAAACAAAAACATGGCACTGATGTGACATTGACATATTCATTGACGTCTGCGTACTTATATGTCTCAGTCCATACACACAATACATATATATCTCATTCGTACTAGACGGACGCAGCAGATAATGCCTTCAGGATATTCATTCAGATATTATATAGGTATGTACACTCAGTTCAACCTTACTTGTCCAATCATGTAAACAAACACTGCTGGAAAACATTATCTCACTTTTCTCTGGAATTGCATATTAACCATCACTAAAAATGTTATTATACACTTAAATAAACTCACAAAGTATTGAAGTCAATCGAAAAACCACTGAAAAATATAATTTCTAAAACGATTTTCATCAATAGTTGTAATTACGAACGGATGACATCAAAAACTCCTGACATTACGAAGTCTAAATTGTCTATGAGTCGTAATGTTGGGATGACAACTTATCGTTAGGAACGATCGATATTAATCATCGATCATATTTGACATTTCGTTTGTTTACATGATAGGACAAGTAAAGATGAACCGACTGTATGTGTTCAATCAAAAGATTCCATTTTTTATTTATAACACATACATACAGTAATTTATATCTAAATGAAAATTGTGCATATAAGTACTCGTAAATCTACGCATGCACCTAAACTAATACATTGAAGTTAGTTTAGAAAGATCACCTTATTGACAAGTTAAATTGCCATACCCATCTTGGGTCCATGAGGTAGGTACTGACTATTTCGCATGTAAAAAACATATTGTAATTACCATGGTGCAATAAAGAAAGAATAAAGAATAAAGAATAAAGTATCATTTTATTTGAAAGGCACGGATAAAATAAAGAAATGATGTATATTTAGGTACAGTAGCGGAAAATAATCTATCATACTGGTAATGGTTATATATCGAGAACAATAAGTCGAAAATTCTTAAAATTAGATTTTTATATCAAGTAAACAACTATTGCATCATCATTACAAATATGTATCCATACTAATATTATAAATGGGAAAGTATGTGTGTCTGTTTGTTTCTCCGTATTTTACGGCAAAACGGAGCAACAAATTGACGTGATTTTTTAAGTGGATATTGTTGAAGGGATGGAGAGTGACATAGGCTACTTTTTGTCTCTTTCTAACGCAAGCGGAGCCGGACTACAAAATAGGGAATACAAAATCTTAGTAGGTAGGGGAAATAGGTTGTTCTGATAGGCTGTAATTAATAATTATTTTAATCATCAGTTAGTTACAAAAATAGATCATAGAAAGTGAAAAAAAAAATGTTTATGCTAAATCCATGCCAAAATAAACATAACTCTAGATCTAATAAAACTTATGTAAACAAACCAACGAACGCATAAAACTAGTAGGTATTTATAAATTTAGATTTCTCCTAAGCCACTGAGATTTAAATGAAAATATTTACTCGTTAATAACTGTACCATTTGAAATAATACGACTAAAATAAATTATTAATAAGTCAATATCTACTGAAAAATAAACAAAAATTATTTTCTATCAAAGCGAAGTTATTTGCATCTCATACTTTTAAACCGGCTTTGGTGTAAGCAATATAGCATTTAAGCCCTCAGTAATTATAGTTAAATTAATATTGTGGTTCTAGCATGATCATTCGGAACTTCGTTTGACGTGCAGATTTCGTCAGTTTCGATGTCCACGGTGAGATTTCATCGTCGTGCTTGACATGCGGTTATGATTGACTTAAGCTAAGCTGGTTGGAGTAATTCAGTCGTTAATTAATGTAGTAGATAATATTCTGTCGATTATATTAAGCACCTGAACCTAGATTTGAGGAATATACATATATACATACTAATATTATAAATGGGAAAGTGTGTGTCCGTTTGTTTGTCCGTCTTTCACGGCAAAACGGAGCGACGAGTTGACGTAATTTTTTAAGTGGAGATAGTTGAAGGGATGGAGTGTGACATAGGCTATTTTTGTCTCTTTCTAACCTCCCACTTCCCTAAAATCGGGGGTGGAAGTTTGTACGGAGCATTCCGCAATTTTCGAATTTAACGCGAGCGAAGCCGCGGGCACAAGCTAGTATGTATATGTAGGCACCTACATAGTGATAGTAGTCACATTTTGGCAGTAGTTAGCTCTACGAATTCATATTCTTGTAAGATTTAACTAACTAATATGGCTCTGTGATCCAAAGAGGATCTTGGCCTCCAACACGAGAGCACGCCACTTATCCCGATCCTGCGCAGCTTCCTGCCAATTATCGGCTTGTAGCTGACACAGATCCGCCATCACGCTGTCTCCTCAGCAGTATCTGGGCCTACCCGCCGGGCGGCCACCAGTACACTGAGAGAAATTTGCATTGTAAATTTAACAAGTTCGAATTGTTGCGGTTTATCCGTTTGAATCAGCCAAACGTATGTTTAAAACAATATGTGTCAGGTTGTTTTTATAAAATCGACTTGTTGATTCAAATATATTGCCGATTCAAATGACAAGTAGCTTGTTGTTTGAACCAAAGAGCACGTAGGCGCTATTTTAACCAAAAAACTTGTTGAACATGAAATCTGGTTGTATTTTCTCTCAGTGGTGGCCGAACCATCGAAGTCTGTGGGATTTGGTTACGCCGATGATGTTCGCTTGTAAGATTTAAATACAAGTAATGAAACTATTGAGTATAAGTAGGTAACTTTTGAAAAATTTTATAAAAACGCGCTTTATAAAATGTTATAAAAACGCGCTACGCTAAAGGACTCGGTACCAAAAATCCAGACTGTGTGGTTATGTTAAACCTTAGACAAACTTATTAGACATAAAAAAATACTAATTCAAAGATATTGTTTACCCGTGTGGTTAAGAATTGGGCTTAAGAATTTCGCCACCCCCTTTCTTCCCGTGGGTGTCGTAGAAGTCGACTGTGGGATATGGGTTAAATTGTGGCGTAGGCGAGAGGCTGGCAACCTGTCACTGCAATGTCACAATTTGGATTTCTTTCAACCCCTTTTTGCCAAGAGTGGCACTGAAACTTATAGTAGTTCGTGTATTTTGCTTACCCCTTTATGGGATACAGGCGTGATTATAGGTTTGTATGTATGTTTAAACAAACCAAGTAAAAATTGTAGGGAATGTTTACCAACTCATCAGTATTTTCTTAAAGGAGAAATGTAATTTTACAACTGGTCCAGCCTCCCAAACTTTCTCTACCTGAAAACTGACTGAGCAAATCGAAGGTCTTACAATTTAATTTAGCTGCCTGACATATTTGAATAGCTGAGAAAAGTAAATTTAGGGTTACTCTCACTAGAAGGGTTCGGATTCGAGCCGGTATATAGTGGCACTTCACTTTTTTATGATCGCTGCCAACGTTTCAGGGTGCGTACTGCATAGCCGAATGGCACAAACGCTCACGAAACGAAACGATAACTATCTATATCTATTTCTATCGATCTTGCGTATTGGCGGGACAGAGCCAGACTATTTTTCGTAGGGTTTCGTTTTCGTTTCGCGTCATAGAAATGCCACGGGGCCTGAATTAATAACAATCGTTGACGCTACCTGACGATCGAGTCCTGCAGTCTAGCTCTGTCGCTCCACTATATCATATAATACGATCGTACTCTTTATTATACTGTGACTATATTGAAGAGAGATAAGGGTGAGCTATCTTGCTGAAGCATAAGCGATTGTCACGTTGACTGTGTACCAGCAGCGGCTGGTCCATATAAGCTGATTCCCACCGACTTGCCTAAAATTAATTACTAGTAAAGTTCCTAATGTTACACTGAGAGAAAATACAACCAGTTTTCATGTTCGTTCAACAAGTTTTTTGTTAAAATAGCGCCTACGTGCTCTTTGGTTCAAACAACAAGCTACTTGTCATTTGAATCGGCAATATATTTGAATCAACAAGTCGATTTTATAAAAACAACCTGACACATATCGTTTTAAACATACGTTTGGCTGATTCAAACGGACCGCAACAAGTCGAACTTGTTAAATTCACAATGCAAATTTCTCTCAGTGTAAGGTAGGTTTCTTTGTGCTCATTGTTGTCTAGCAGAAATTTTCACCAGCCGATACTACTAGGTACCATAATCCGAGAGAGAAGTGATCCTTTGTGTGAAGGACAAAATGAGTCTTCGTTTGACACTGACCCGAACCATTATAACTATTGTCATCCATTAACATACATTCCTTAGTTTTACAAAAATACATCTACTCCCAACCACGAACGTTTCTCAATAAGACTGTTACAACATCACTTGAAATACGAGTGACTGTGGATAGTTGGGGGGCGTGTGTGATTTTCCGATCGACTTCTCTGCACAAACACTCACTAGAGATGAGTTATTTTTGTTTGTATAACTTATAAGGAGGTAAATAAAATCGTTAACTATTGGCACGTTGAAACAGAAACTAGTTTCGGAATAAAATTTATGTTTATTGTTAAGTCGATATCTTTGCATACAATATCGATTATGCAAAATATGTACAGTCAACCAATTTTAATCCTAGGCCACTGTTAACCTTTTCACAGTCAACTTCAAAGTCATTTCTATGGAAAATAAAACACGATGTTAATAAGACAGAGCACTAAATTGGCCTAAGATTCATATCCGAAGAACATAGGTTTGTACATAAAAGCAAAAAAGAGTCAAAACCTGAACATCAGGTTATCATGCATAAAAGAGTTGGACCACGGCTAGGCTTTGCACTTTGCAGTAACAGTAGGTAGTAAGCCAAAGTTCATTGACCTCCCAACATCTCTTCTAATCTTATCAGTCATCACCTCCTTGCGTTATCCCAGCATTTGCCACGGCTCATGGGAGCCTGGGGTCCGCTTTGACAACTAATCCCAAGATTTGGCGCAGGCACTAGTTTTTACGGAAGCGACTGCCATCTGACCTTCCAACCCGAAGGGTAAACTAGATCTTATTGGAATTAGTCCGGTTTCCTCACGATGTTTTCCTTTACCGAAAAGCGACTGGCCAATATCAAATGACATTTCGCACATAAATTCCGAAAAACTCATTGGTGCGAGCCGGGGTTCGAACCAGCGACCTCCGGAACGAAAGTCGTTGTACTTACCGCTAGGCTGTCAGCGCTTCTAATCTTATCAGTATGAAAACAAAATATCTAAGAAACATTTAGAATGCATCAATCATTAAGCAAACAGCATCGAACAGTGAAATAGTCAATTTAGTACCTAGCTAGTTCAGAACATACCTATACGTCACGAGTTGACAACCAAATCCAACCCGGATATAAATTGTGTCGCCCTTTCCAACTGTATCAGATTAATCCAACCAAAAGATTTATCTCCAACCAAAAATCCGTAGGTATATTTGCTAAGTTCATTCACAGGCTAGTCTATCAATCTTGTGCCGGGTTTTGGACTAACATTTCTGTCAACAACCCGACCGAGTTTCCACCTCATAGCTACAGGTTTAAAGATCAGTTTTGATGTTGCTTGTTTACACCGAAGCCAGAGTGTTGCTAATGTTGACACCCGCACTTTGGATATTTCCCGACGACGTTGACATTTGCTAACCAGTTGACCTAGTATACATGTTTGACTATTAAGAGGCTACAGGAGCGAAAATGCTAAAATGGAAAGGAACCCCCCTTTCAGTTTGGGAATTTTAGTTAAATATACTAGTGTTTATTAACTATATTTATCGAGAAAAAATGGTCCATTCAGAACAACAGTTAAAAGATATTGCGAAAAAATCTTTCAAATCGAGGTTCCGCTCTCGACTGTTTCCTTCTTCAAAACTTAACCAATCGGAACAAAATTTTAGAATCTTAATAAGAATGAAATAATCTGTGTCGGACCGTTTAGTTTTTTTGGCTAATTGTTACCAATCTTGAGTATCACATCTTTTTTACGCCATAATGAAAAAGGCCGTTTTTGGAAATTTTTTATTGGCTCTAGCGTCTTTATAAATGAAAATATCAAAAAAATCAAAACAGTCCGACACAGATAAAAAAAATAATAATCAGTGTTTAGAAACTCATTGCTCTATCTTCAAAAACCAGGAGGAAATAGTCGAGAGCGTTTGTATGGAGAATTGATCCCTCCTGTATCGTCTTAAAACAGGAATAAGGTAAAAATGGCGCTAATCGATACATTTATATTTTACACACGTGCATGCAATAAGGATAACACAGCATTACTAACTAGCATCATAATTACACAGTTCAGAATATTACGATGTATGGAATGGGAAAACGCAGTTACTGTCGCTTACAAAAGTCACTCCTTAGATTGCTTAATCATACCGAGGATTTAAACACTACGCAATGGAATCCAGCCACACCTGTATACGTAGGTAATGAATTAATGATATTTTTCAAATAGATACTTTCTGAAACATCTTTTTCTTTTTGTATAGTTAAAAAACTTTAGTCTACGCACTAAAAGCTGTTTTTATATGGGAGACATTTTCCTGTTAATAAGTCAAATACACACACAAGGTAACATACCTCAGAACCATCTCATTCATGTAAAAAAATCACCAGATCGTGTGGGGCCGGGAACAGTCTTCACCTACTATGATTTTTTTTTGATGTTTTCTAATATAATCAGATCAAATCCTGAGTATTTCTTTCCTAGTTTTTTAGACGCCACTATAAAAGATACTCCAAAAGGAGACTACGATGCCATATGTGGTATTAATTTAGCTCCATCGACAACAAAGTCCTTTTAATAGGTAAAATCGCATTATACTAGTTATCACCATAATAAAACTATGCAACCTAATGAATACAATGAATGAATATAGAAAGATGTTACTGCATTATTCACTGATGTCACTGACGGTTTAATCATTATTGTGACTCAGTTCGTTTAATGCAGTGACCGCGATTTACGCGAATATATCGCTGTGCTGCAAGGTCTCAGGGAACATTCAGAAACGAAAGTTTAATACCAAATCAAATTTTTGGTGCATTCGTATACACAAAGAGTTATGATTGTACATTTAAGGGGCCGGCCAATTTTTGGTCGGTCTGCCAGATGCTCACAGCCGAAGGAATAAGTACACAGCTTTAACTACTGAAAAAACAGTAGATTCCTTAAATAAATCTATAGTTTTTGTCTCTTTACATATATATCTCCAATATTATCGATTATTTTAATGAAGTAAGTATAACACGTTTTATTAGTAATATTTCAGTTGAAAAAGCGAACTAAACCCTATATGACATAACCTAATTTATCCTTCAAATTGGTTCCTGGAAAGTATCAGAATCATGTTTTGAGGAAGTATAGATGGGGACCAAAACTCATAAGTATATTCTGAGAAACTTATTGGTATGGAAGATCTGAAGCTAAACCTTTTGATTGTTACATGGAATAGTTGAATCCTATTAACCCCCTTATTCATAAACGTACACTAAAGGAAAGGGACAAACGAACTTTATCGGCTTGATAACTTTAGAGTACGTTTATGAATAAGGGGGTAAATATATAATATATTGGCAAGGTAGGGCACAACGAATGATATTCCGCTTTGTGTGGTAGGGCACAGCACAGCGGATATCATCTCGCTCGAATCTAGAGCACAGCCCAACTGGGGAAGTATCTCCGCCTTACAGAAGACCGCAGCCAAATAGCACTAGACCATAGTGTTGTGTTCCTGCCGGTAAGTAAGGCTGCCAGAGCTCAACAAGGGTGCGGTGTGCTGGCGACGTAAGGACCTACGGAACTAATTTGTTCCGTCTTTAACACAGCAAAGGGGAATGTACAAGTTTCTAATGGGTTGGCAACGCGCATGTGACACTCCTTGAGTTGCAGGAGTCCATAGGTTACGGCAACAGCCATCAGGCGGATCGTATACTGGTTTGCCACCGATGTAGTATAAAAAAAATAAGTATTATAGATGAACTGGGATTCCTTTAATTTTCAATGTTACAATGACAATCTTTTTCTATAATTATCTGTCTCCCTCAAAATAATATAGGAGAATAAAGCCGCTAAGCATGTTGAAACGTTGCCAAGTACCAAGTAGCATTGGGGACATCCATCAAAAGGATCAAGTCAGCTTTGTCACGCCACCATTGGTCACTTGGCCAGGAGAATTGTGACAGTTGTAACTGCTGTTTATGCTATGTATTAATGCATTTAGACGATAAAATATGTATTCTATGCCATTGTCACTAAATATTATATATACAAATTACACTAAGGTACAGCGGGGCAAATCTCGACTGGGGGCAATTGTAACTAATTTTTTTTTTTTTTCATTTTACACATGATGTTGAGTTCTATGTGTATCCACTGAACACGCCTACCATACGAGTACATAATCAGTGGACACTCTATTTAATAATGCAAACGTTGTAAAACATGGAAAAAATGGACCAGTTACTTCTGCCCACCAGTCGAGATTTGCCCCGCTGTACCTTACTCTTCAGTGTAAGTAGTGATGTGCAAGATGCGGGAACTTTCCAAAAAAAACTTAAATTTCTTGAAAAATTCACGAAACTTTCACGAAAAATAAAGGGAATTTAAATTTATGAAATGGAAAGACAAGTTTCCATCCATACAATTGCCCATACAAAGTATAGAAAGTTTACGAAGTTTTCCTATGTGTAAATTTCAGAATTTCGGAAAGTTTCTGTCGGCACATCAGAAAGTTTAAGGGTTAATGTAGCATTATTACTTATATAATTATTTTGACTTCTCATTATATTATGTTATTAGACTTCTAGATTTGACACGACACGACGCCAGTTTTTTCTTTTACTTCCGCTTAACATGAATAATGTAAATGGTTATATAATAATAAATAATCGTTTTATTAATGTAATCTCCTTTTAACTTCTGATTAGCAGAAACGTCTGCAATCGATGCCGTTAGGCTTAGAATAAATTTAAAAGTGGAAAATGTCTGCCTTGGGTGAGACTTGAACATCGGCATCGATTGCAGACGTTTCTGCTAATCAGAAGTTAAAATTTAGCATGGTTAGCGCATCGTAACTGGTGAATTTCCAATATGACTTGGAACTCCGGTTGCTGTTTAAGAAGTTTAACACTCTTACGGTAGATGTCGCTACGGGTCCCATTGACCTTAGTAGTGGAAAATTTCGCTGGCTTGGTTGAAGTCTTGGTGGCTCAGTTGGCAGAGCGCTGGAGTATCTATCCAGAGGCCGTTAGTTCAAGTCTCACCCAAAGGCAGACATTTTCCACTTTTAAATTAATCTCCTTTTAATAAGTGGTGCACAATAAAGTATATATTTGAAGTTTATTTATCTTTTCTCTCAGATTAGGCTATTTTATAATATGATTATAAAAGTAAAATACAAAACCACATACAAAACAATACAAAATATATAAACACATTATAAAAAACCTAACCTAGGGTGCCGCCAGCAGCGGGGCAGGGCCCAAGCTGCCGGTGGTTAGGGCCGCAGAGAGAGGAACCGTCGGACTATACGCGCCGTGTCCAAGATCACCGCCTTCTGCATCTGGCCCTTGATCCAGCCACCTAGCGAGGGTCTCTTAAGATGTTGGTCGAGACTCTTCGCTATAAGACCGTTCGCTGAAACGACTATCGGAACAATGATCGTTGAATCAACATCCCACATGGCGGTTATCTCGTGAGCCAAGTCTAGGTAAAGTATATATTATTATTTGTATGTCTTTCCCATCACGGAACAATGGTATTCCGGACCTTTGGGAGGCGTGCGCGGGGCCGAAGCCAACACGTAGAGGCCCTTTCGACACTTTAATGAAATGTAAGGGGTACACCGAGCGGATGTTGCCCTTGCCCGTATCATGGGACACACGCAAAGGCAACACCCGCCAGGGTGTAAGGACTATTTGAGAGTTAATGGAATCTAAAATGAACTGGGTGGCTAGCCGAATGGCACAATCGCTCACGAAACGCTCACGAAACGAAGCGCTAGTAGATATCTATCTCTATCGCGCTTGCGTATTGGCGCGACAGAGCCAACGGCGTATCGCTTTCGTTTGGCGTCGGAGAAATGCCATTCGGCTACGGGGCCTGGTCTATTTTGATGAAAGTGATGGACTAAATACTGGGCTATGGATAAAAAACCGGACGCCTGCCTAATAAAACGGTATCCAATTTTATTTCCGGCAGATGGTGACTCGTCCCCACAAGATGGGCCCCCACAAAAAGCGACATCCAAGATGGCTCAAGGACAACACCAGTGTGAGAACTCAAGGGTGTCGAGAGGTGTACACCGCTTTCTGCCCAGTGACTGTTAAGCCACTGTACCAACTCGCGTCTTATGCAAATTTTCACTTCCACCCCTGGGGCATGAAGCCCTAACGACTCCACTCTGGACGGCCAGCCAAGGCAAGCCAGAGGTAGAGAGTACTGTCCCACCCACCCGCCTTACGGGTAACAGAACTCCCCAGGAGCACTCGGGTACGTGGGGTCGCTGTTCCCCAACAGCTCGCCACAAGCTGCCCTGCGTTGACTGATTGCACTGGTAAAACCAATGGACGATGGGGTCGTCACATCCCTACGCCTAATATTATTATTATTATCTGTATGTCTTACCATATCTCGGGACCATGGGGTCCCGGACTTTTGGGAGGCATGTGTGGGGCCGAAGCCAACAGCACAGAGGCCCTTTTAGACACTTTAATCTAAAGGCAAGGGATACACGTGGCGGATACCATCCCCGAGCGCACAATATGATACATCCGGAGATGGTCCCCGCCAGGTGTAAAGACTATTTCAGTGCAGCACTATTATTATTATTATTTATATGTCTTACCATATCTCGGGACCATGGGGTCCCGGACTTTTGGGAGGCATGTGTGGGGCCGATTATTATTTATTAAATACTCTATAGGTAATACGATATAATCAGTTTCCATGGTATTATTTCTTGACTGTGACTTATTTAAAATTAGCAAATAATCTTTTTTTCAATCTAATAAGCTTAAAAAACTTTAATCAACTGTCTATAAAAGCCGCTAATACGGTACCAAGTAAAAAAAGATCTGACACAGGTACGCAACCTGAACAAAGAAGGGAAATTATATGCTAATTCGATCATCAAGTCCTGCGTTAAAGAGGCCACCCAAAGTGGCACTCTGTTTTACCCTTTCTGTTCTACAATACGTGACCTACTCATCGTTTTTTGCATATTTTAATATTTAAAATTTAAACGTATGTCATGAAATAATAAGGATTCGTTTAAATTTAACCTATCCTCGTTCATTTCACAAGACCTGAGATGATCATAATAATTACACTTATATTTCTATGTAACTGCTACGATAGCTCTTTGAATAGAAAGGAATTAAAATATCACACTTGACTATAATAGTATTTTATACAATCGTGATAATTATAATATAAAGCTTTTCAGTCGAGTACCATGTGTACGGTACGAGAGTGAAAAGCTTAATTATATCACTATTGTATACAATACTTTTTCTACGAGTCATCATCTTCATAATCAATGGACGGAAATATCATCATTCATGCAAGTTAAAATTAATGTTAATAGAGTCGTTCACCGTTGTATCAACATCGAATTACCTAGCAATTAATTGTTTGTAATAACCGTCTCCTCTGATTAGATAGAAAGAAATTAAAATGTCACACTTGACTATAAATACCTATTTATGATAAAGACAATAAAATGTCAGATACGATCTTTCAAAAGTGTTTCCTATTTATAGGGTGACCATGACTTTTCCAAAAAATGGAGACTTTATTTTTGACAGTAAAAAATAAATTAACGTCAATTAACATCAAAAACAATAGACCGAAACTGTTGATTGTAACTATTGACTGAATGCAACACACTTGAATCCGTCCTTTGTATGTACACTTTTACAATAAAGAACATCAACGCCGTACACATAATATAATTATTATTCGCAAAATATAAAATAGGTCAAGTTTACGTCGCTGAAAACTCAATGAGAACAACAGGATATATGTGTCAAGTTTAACAAACCATGACAGCAAATGACACGATCTTGACCGATATTCGATCGCAGCAATTTTTCAGTCCCTGACAAAGCTTTTGATCATGACATAATATAAATTTTTCTTTAGAAAACTTGATATTTTGCCAGCGGTTCACTTTTGCACAATTGGCGGCGTAAACACTGTACACAGTAATTTATTTAAGTCAAATTTGACGCCAGCAGTTGGGTTTCTCCCGGTTCCAATTCCAATGTTATTTCTAAATATGTGTAATTGATGATAATTGGTTTTAGTTTTGGCACATGTCCAACTCTTCGACCGATTTATTGTTCTTCTATTTATTAACACTCGGATTTCATAGCGCTATTTATGTTCTGCATGAACTTATATTCTATTTAATATTGTCTTCGGTTACCGCGATAGTTACTCATAAAATAAAACTTTGGAAACGGATTATATCGCGTATAATGAATTTACAATTCATCCCGACGTTTGAACACTTTAAAGCATTCGTGGTCAACGGGTGACTGAGGAAAAATTACAATGTGCAAAAGCTACCCACATACAAGAAATATTAATGAACCATGAATAATATAGATTTCAAAGGCTGGTTCACACACTTTTAATAAAGCTAGTCATAAAATATTCATTGTTTTTAAATTATATTTATTAATTTCAGTTTACAGGTTATTGAAAGAAATAAAACTTATTCGAGACATAACTTCCTAATTAAATATTTTATTATAGAAATAGTTTTATAAAATAATATTATTTAGAAGTAAATAATTATTCGGTGTAAAAATAAGTAAGTCTATTCTACCTCTATGTTATAAAAAAGCATATTAGCGTTTATGTCTATTTTGTCTCTTTTACCTTAAACATCTTAACCGATAAATACATGAAACTTAGTAGAAATGGAGAAAGACAAAATACTCGTATCATTATTTCCGTCTTTCTATTATTCGTCTTCATCATCATCATTCCTCGCAGACGACGTCAGACACAAGCTAGTAATTTATAATGAGCACCGCGTAAAATGTTCTTACTGTACAAGTTTAATGAAATTTCACTGTGTAGGGCAGTCACAAATTGAAATTTAGGAAACAAAATGTGTTTAAACTTGGCCGTGATCCAACCACCAACCGTCATTTAACCCAGGTACATGACCAAGAAGAATAAGAATAAGAATAAGAAGAATAAGAATATTTTTATTTGCTTTAAACATTACCATAATTATATAACATGCATGCATTATTACATAGGTGTTAGAAAAACAAAAAACGGTAGGTTTCCATGTTTAACCAATTGCTGGTATGCAAATATACACATAAACTTAAAGCTATAATTAAAAGTAAACTATGTACAGTGTCAGTAAATTACAGGTAATTGACTATTATTATTTATAATTAAGTGACTTCTTACACATATTTCAAGTCAAGGTATTCGTTTATGCTATAAAAATTTTTACTGTTAAGCCATTGATGCAATTTTACTTTAAACATTTGAATATTCATATTTTTCATGTCAGCAGGTAATTTATTGTAAATGTCTATGGTCATAATCAAGCAGCTTTTTTTATGCTTTGCCAGTCTTGGATGTGCATCCGGTAGCAATCTATCTGGGTTTCGGCAAGCGCGTTCATGTCTGTCACAGGCTTTCTTAAACATAGACTTATGTTTGTGAACAAACATACACACCTCATAAATATATAAACAGGGAAGAGGTAATAAGCCCAGCTTTTTAAATAGAGGTTCGCAAGTTTCATCCGACCGCATTCCGTGCATAGCTCGAATGCACTTTTTTTGTGCAATAAATGCTCTATTTCGGTCAGTACTATTACCCCATATTATTAAACCGTAGCGTAGTACTGATTCCACATACGCATGATAGCAGGAAATGGCAGTTTTTATATCAGTGACTTTACGGAGTTCTTTCAGAGCATATATACATATTTATTAATCCGCTTTGTGACATTATCTAATTGTGGTTTCCAGTCAAGATTCTCATCCATCAGTATACCCAGGAATTTGGTTTGCGTGACTCGTTGTATACTTGGGATATTCAGATTAATGTTCAAATTAGGGTTTACTGATTTATTAAATTGGATATATTTGGATTTATCTAGGTTGATTATTAAATTATTAGCATGGAGCCAGTTTTGTACTGTAAATCGTATTATTTATAACTTGCTCATGATCTGTAACAGTATAAATGTTCCTATTAGATGATATAGTGATTGAAATGTCGTCGGCGAACAATATACATCTTTGGTTGGTTATATCAGTAATGTCATTGATGTAGAGTAAAAACAAAATGGGGCCTAGAACGCTGCCCTGTGGAACTCCAAATTTATTGTGCCTGAATCTAGATGAAAAGCTAGTCATTTCGTTATTGTCATTTATTTTACTAATTTTAACGCATTGTTGTCTGTTTTCTAAGTATGATGAGATCCACTGTAGAGCAGGCCCCGGATTCCGAGTGTCTCTATTTTCGATAGTAACAAGTCGTGGGAAACAAAATCGAAGGCTTTAGACATATCGAAAAACAATCCCGTAGTCAAGTAGTTACTGCTAAGACTTGGCAGAATTTCTTTTAGCAACGAAAATATGGCTAGAGAGGTCGACTTATTTTTTTGAAAGCCGAATTGCTCTTTTTTAATGATACTGTATTTTTCACAGAAATCAATTAATCTCTTATACATACATTTTTCGAAGATCTTAGAGAGGATGGGTATTAGTGTTATCGGGCGGTAATTATTCATGTCATGTTTGTCCTCTTTTTTAAATAAAGGCTTTACCACAGATATTTTAAGATTTTCCGGGAAAGTTCCACAAGAAAAAGAAAGATTTACTAGGTGTGTTATAATGGATACGGTTTCGTTTAAGCAATTTTTTATTACGTTTGTATTGATTCCATCGTAACCTTCCGATTTTGTGTTGTTCAATGATAAGACTTCATTTTTGACTTCATTAACCGACATTGGCAATAAGAAAATAGAGTTTGAAATAGAGTTCATTTTGTTCGTTTTTATGTTGGATTGGGAATTTGGTAATCTGTGTATAGAGTCTACATAATGGTCGTTGAAGGCAGTGGCGATATCTACTGGATCGGTTATGACCTTGTTTTTATGTATTATAGATTCTAATGGTTCTGGTGGTTTTGTGCTAGATATTTGATTTTTTATTACCGACCACGATGCTCTACATTTATTGGAGCTTTTATTTATAAAATTAATATTTGCAATTTTCTTAGATTTGGTTATACAACGTTTTAATAACTTAGAGTACTTATTAACCCTTTCCGACCGGTTTGATATAATCCTGCAAATTATTTAAAAAAAATCTTGACAGAAAGTAAATTGTATTTTCGGGCTCAAACCTATACCGATCGAATCTGCAGACACTAGCCACACGTAATAATTGTAAATACCTTAGGTTGGCCGGGTCAGTCGGTCGCAGGACATGTTTGAAGATGGCGCGGTATTTTGATGAGAGTAGTGACCCACGTAAGTTCATAATTTCGTATATTTTTGGTGACAAACCTTTTATTTAATGCATGATTTTTACTGTTAAAGAGCTAGTGGTTTTATTAATTATGAATTAAGACTAAAATTAAGTGATTTCGTGTTATTAATAAGATCGTAAAAAAGAAGTGCACGAATTTGTAGGTTCGGTCGTAGCCCGTAATCCGTTTGCCATAAATATCTGCACGTTTATGTGCATTCGGCCTTTGGGCGTAAAATGAATTTCGAACAAATAATCAATTATTTTCGCGGTTTATTACAAATTTCGGTTTGTAATTCAATATTTATATTCTATAGGGCGTCCATTAAGTGATGAACAAATCCTTGAAATTTTGTGCAATGGTGAAATATCAGATACTAAGGAATTTGACGAGGGCCTTGAAGAATCAACTTATTACCTTTTTGAATGGCGTGACAACGAAAGTTTGGAGGTTGACCAGCTGTTTTTTGAACCTTCGTCTTCAAATACTTTAACTGATTTAAAAATACACGATCCGTCAATTGTTTCTGAGACGCAATGATAATGATTTAGCTTTGGTGAATGCATGGAGGGCATACGTACAAAATTGTTTGCGACGCCATGGGCTTCCCTAGACGCAAAGTACTTAAATATACTAGATTTCCGCTTGGAAATCTTTGCAATGCTCATTAAAGCACCAAGAAAACGGCATAGTGAATAGAGAAGCATGTTCGAATGACGTTTCACATGGTAAAACACCTGTGAGGCCCAGAGTGTCAGAGCTCGCCAGCCCTTTGCATCTATCATATTTGATAGTTATTAATCATTTTCCTAAATTTGACGATATGAAATCCCCCAAAACCTGCATTCCCCATTCGAATCCTGATCCAGTCGAACTAATACACGTTGCATCAACGTTGCAACAACGTGTACCTTTGCATTACACGCAAAAATAAATGTTTGAAAGATTTACATACGAAGTAAGTGATAGTTGGAATGAGATTTTTTTCGTCAATTGTTTTTTTATAGTTTTTTAAACGTTGTATTATGTAAAAACGAATAATAGATGATTATAAAAAAAGTTTTATTATGTAAAATAAGATATTTAGTCATTTTTTTACGTGTCCTTCCGAATTTGCACTTTTGTGCATTTACATATAGGTCCTGAACGTCACTTTCCTGCATGCGATTTTTTTATTGATTAAAGGCAATACAATTTTTTATATTATTTTTTACGAGTATTTGACGACCATTGAAAACTGTTCACATGCATTTTTTATGAGATTTTAGAAAATAATTTTCTCGGTCGTAAAGGGGTATACAAAGTCCTATCATTTTCGTTTTTGTCTTTATAATACTTAAATCTGATCTGGCGTTTAATTTTACAACTAACCTTTAGTTATCCACTTTTGTGTGTTGTTGTTGGTATTGTTTACCTTCACACGTATATGAGGGAAGCAAAGTTTATAAAAAAGGCAATATAATTCATGAAAATTATTAAATGCTTTGTTAAGATCTGTCTCGTCGTAGATATCCGACCAAGAAAGACTTTGTAAGCAATTTCTGAATTTATTTAGATTATCCGTGCTGTAGTCTCTCTTATAGGTAAAATAGTTAATAGGCTTAGAGGCTGTCGTACTATTCGGAAAACTTAGTAATTGTGCCGTGTCATGGTCTGAGAGATGAAGTGGCAACACGGTTGCTTTAGCGTTAGGTATATTACTAAGTAAGTGGTCGATGCAAGATGACTTTCGAGTTGGTACCTTAATATGTATCTTTAAATTATAATTATTGGAGAGATCTTCCAGTTCAGTTACTATAGAGTTTTTATTCAGAGTGTTAATATTAAAGTCACCAGCTATTACTATCCGTACTTTTGAGTTATATCTTCGCTCTAATTCGTAAAGTAGCAGATCTAATTTATTTAAAAAAACTCTAGGGTTAGACGAAGGAGTTCTATAAATACAGATAATCACAAGCTTGTGAATAGGTAATTGCCGCAGACTTCAAATATTTTTTCTGTGGCTAATTCTTTAATGAATGAAAGCTCCTTGCACGTTTGATCTTTTTTAGCTAAGATGCATGATCCACCTCTATTTTTCTCCCTACTGAAGCCCGCCACAAAGTTGTAATCATAGAGTTGAACATAGTTTTCGCATCCTGCTCTCAAAAAGGTCTCCGTTAGACAAAGGATACTCGGGACAAAATTATTATCTTTCAATTCTTGTAGCGTTAGTTCTAAAACATCCTGCTTGGCCAAAACGCTAGCTATATTCTGATGTAGAATAGAAAAACTGCCATTTTCTGGAGGTTTATTCACGAAAAAACGCTTTCTTTTTTACTACTGGGAAATAATAGCCTATCGTCCCTTTCTTTGGCTTATTTATTTCCGTATAACTTTGAACGGTAAACGTCTCTACATTTTCAAAAATTGCATTCTTAATGTTTGCCCGTGAGAAATAATAAGGGATAGTACCTTTTTTTTGGATGTTTGGCTTTTGTGCAGATATGATGTGACCATTTTCTTTACTCTTCATCAATTTCTTTATTTCATTTACATTTAAATATTTGTTATTATAGTCAAGACAGTCTATGTTATAGTTTATTATTCTACACAAATTAAGAGATTTCTTGCGAGAACAATCGATGAAATGTGAATTTTTAAATTCATTACATAATTCGTTAATTACACAATTTAGCTTATTAGTATTTACATATTGTGTATTATTTTGGACACTTAATATCAGCACCGGAATATTAGTAATTTTCTTAAGTATCGACCGCATCTGTGATAGTGTGTAATGGACATTAAGATCGTTTTCGCCAAGGCATATGACCATTTTATCATTAGGATTAAGTACTGTAGTTAGGCAGTTCTTCGCTATTTCTGCGCTCAAACAATACGGTTTTGTGATGGCCGTAACGTGATACTTGACATAATTATTTGACTCCCGTGAGCGGGTCAGGGCTGAAGCCAGACCCACACATTGCTGGGTACCGTATATTACTATGTTAGGACCAGAGCTATGTTGTTCACACTTTATTGATGATCCAAATATTGATTCACCGCTTGCCGGAGCTGCATTTTTCTTCAGCGGCGACAGAGTAGATGGTGACATCGTCCCTGTATTTGTTGTTTGAAATTTATTGGTTAGTCTCTCCAGTTGATTTGCAAACCCTGAAATTTCTTTATCGACATTTTTAATGAGTTTTTCCAATTCTACAATTTTTATTTGCATGTTAATCAAGTTCATATTAACATTTTTAGTATTTAGTAGAGCGCCTGGTGAAGATCTGGCTGGCGTCGCTGGTGGCGTAGGTCGTAAGGAATGCCGATGCTTCTTTCTCGCGCTTCCACTGTTTTTTGATTCGAATGAGGGAACGAAACACAATGACTGAAGTACCTCTGTCTCCATAACTAACTTGCTGTATTTTTTTTGCAGCTCCATATTTTCAATTATTTTATTTTCCAGCTCGTTTTGCGTACTAGCTAATGTCAGCTCCAGTTCCGTTATTTTGTCATGCAGTTCGTTTACTGGTAGGTGTATATTGGACCCTCGGAGCGAGCCGTCCATGCTTTTTGATAATATTCTACTGGTATTCGATAATGAATCAGACGAGTTTCTTTCAGTTAGAATACTCTCGTCGGAGTCTAAATTCTGAGAATTGGAGGATACGCTATGTAGCGACGCGTCTAATTCGTTGCTGTCGTTTATTCCGTCTGAACTATGTTCTAGCTGCGATGGTGATGCAGTGGGGCTGTGTTTACCTTCGATATCAAGGGACGGATTTTGGTCTAACGGTAGTCGGATAGGTGAAGTCAGTGGCGTAGACAACGATGCCTCAGGTTTGGTGTCTTTTAGAGGTTGTATTGAGTCTTCAAACGATGTGCCGCTTGTTGAAATTGGCAGTGGCGACGATGTGATTTCACATGGGGTATTTGTCTTAGATATTCCTCTGTTGGTTTTTCTAAGTGTGATGTTTGACCGGGCGCCTCGCCCCTTTTCGTTTTTTTTTGCTAAACAATTTTTGCAAGAGGCAAGAGGGTTACGCGACAATTTATTGTGTTTATTTTACTATAACTATAACATTTTATTACGTCATTCGTTTTTAATGTTGCCAGTTGGTAAAAGTGGGTTTTATAAACGTCAAAATCAAAATCTTGATGAGATGTATTTTAGGAAAGATTTTGAAATATTTTCGATTAAATTTTATTTATGTCTAAATTATTATTGTTATAACTCTCAAATATTTGAGGTAAATCTGATATTCCTGTAAATATTGAAATTCGGTGACGTATACCTATGATTCACATGGCGTAAATAAAAATAAATGCTAAAAAGTAACACATAGCAAGATACTTTGGCTAATGTTTGGTCAAATTCACAGAACTTAATTTTAAATATGTCTCAGGCTCTTGATTGTTCATAATTTTTGTGTTGTTGCAATTGAATATCACGTAACGAGGCATTTTTCATGTTTTGGTTGACTTCAACTTACAAAAATTGACGCCCGAAAGCTGCAAGCTGCGAGTAAAGACGGACAACTCAGTGGATTTCACTGAGTTCATTTGACACGCTAAGTAGATACGTTTGCTTGATCTATGGTATATATGACATTTGTGGTCAAATTACATAATTAAATATTATGTAATTATTTGAGTCACCTTACGTTACCTTATAACCAACATTACATATTTTTTCTTGCTCGCCATGTAGGTAAGCGCTATTCGAACTGAGTATTTTGTTAGATACATCTTATTGTGTTATATTAAAAAATGCTTTTCATCAAAACAATCATAAGAACAACATTTTTCGTCATTTAAATATTTAAGTATAGTTACTTTCGAAATAACTTCCCTAACTTCCTTAACTTTCATTCCGAAGGTCGCGGGTTCGAACCCCGGCTCGCACCAATGAGTTTTTCGGAATTTAAGTGCGACATGTCATTTGATATCTGCCAGTCGCTTTTCGGTGAAGGAAAACATCGTAAGGAAACCGGACTAATTCCAATAAGGTCTAGTTTACCCTTCGGGTTGAAAGGTCAGATGGTAGTCGCTTTCGTAAAAACTAGTGCCTACGCCAAATCTTGGAATTAGTTGTCAATGCGGACCTCAGGCTCCCATGAGCCGTGGCAAATGCCGGGATAACGCAAGGAAGATGATGACTTTCGAAATAACGTCTTTATCAAGGTGGCTTAAAGTCATCATTTATTTTAACGCATGTCACTATAAATTAATGCATTAAATAAAACGACTTCTCAATAAAGTGATGTGCTATGTTGTTTTATGAGTACTTACGATTTATTCTCATGTTTATCCATTCTGTTCCCTTGCAAGTTGCATCAGGTTACAGAGACGATCGCCAAGATCTGAACGTAAATATATTTTTATGTAAATGCTTGGAAATCGGGGGTTTTGAAAAATGCACAACTGCACATAATGCGATTAAATATGAACACTTGTTTTGAATAAACTATAAATAACATATATTTTGACTACTACTACACTATGATTAGTCGTCTTCTGACAAAATTGAATCTCATTCACTGATGACCATTTCCTGGCCACTGCAGTAAAATCTAATGACTATACAACTCTGAAACTAGAGTTCCTAGTGAAAAAACACATTCAAAAACATAATGATTAATTTTTGAATGAATTTGTTGAGATAAGCTGTGTTTTCAAAACGTCTCCCGTATTTTTTATTCTGTAAGGCCTACCAGAACATTAACGTTAAGTCAAAAACATTTTTGAATTACATTGACATGAGAGGTACTGTACTCGTATTGTTGAGTCGTAGATACCAGAACCATGCGCGGATCCAGGGGGGGTCATGGGGGTCATGACCCCCCCTGGAGCCTAAGTGGCCATACAAATAGACCACGTGACCCCTCTGGGGCCCCGGGCCTTTACCACGTGACCCCCCCCCCCCTGGGCACGAAACTGGATCCGCGCTTGACCAGAACTCAGTGTTTAAAAAGTACTACTTCAAATCTTACAGCAATCTAATCTTAACTACTCTACATTTCCTGTTACTTGTATATCTCTCATGCATCTCAAATTATGCTGAATCACAATAACTAGTGTACAAAAGACAAATGGTGCTGACGAGTACAAAGCAAAGTTTAATTTAATTAAACACAAGTGACACATGAAGGTTTTCAAAATGCATAGTCATAAAATCTTGAGTAAAATCGTGATGCAAACAACCTTGCTTCAGATGCGTTCTGGTAGGTAATAAACGAGTTTGTAACTAGTAAACGAATTAAAGAAACTTTATTTTATAGCATCTATAAAAGCTGGCATTCATGCCGTTTGTGTCTATTAGTCAATATTTATAAGTACTTGTCTACATACATTGTATTTTTCGCTCCTTTGCATTACAAGGAAGCACTGGGCACGCGTTGGGCAGACAGAATAACGTCTGTGGCAAAGACCACATGGCAGCCCAGCATGCACCGGGCCCAGGATCGAGTGGCGTGGAGACAACTGGTGAAGAGTGTCCACATTCATCACGTCCCGCAGCCATGAGGATACGACAAAGAAGAAGAGATTGTATTATTACACATTCGGATATTTATCTTATTATCCAATATGGAATATTTCAAGTTCGGAATACATAGTTCAAAACGGGATGGGATTTGTCACACTTGTTACCTAACTTTGAATTTCAAATGTGTTGATTGTACCTAAGTCAACGGAAAATTTACACGAAAGGTCAATTTTGGCAAGTTGAAATAAGCAACCGGCCATCCCATAGGTAATTAATGTAATTATTTATTAACCCCAGGGTGTTATAAGTTTGACGTGTCTGTCTGTTCTGTTTGTATGTCTGTCTGTATATGGCATCGTAGCTTTCGAATGGATGAATTTTAGATTTCGTTTTTTTTTTGTATGAAAGCTGAATTAGTCGGGAGTGTTCTTAGCTATGTTTGATGAAAATCGGTCCACCGTGTCGGGATTTTTTTCAACATTAAAATTTAAAAAAACGATATTTTCAAATAGGTACGTAAAGAATACTACCGACCGGTTCCATAATTCCAAGTACTGTTTGCGAATCGTCGTTACCCCAGTTCCTTTGCATCTGGTCTCTTATTTAGAATAAAGATTTTACTATCTGGAATCTAAATACAAGAGCTATAAATTACCCTTTCCATTTGCTATTTGTTGGTTCTGGATTTATACAAAATAAAGCAGTACACAAACACGGGTTTCACAAAAACAGTTAAATAGAATTTTATTTTGTGGTATTGCTTTATTTATTACATAAACACCCAATGCATAAAATATACAATTGATATCTTATATATTGTATTACAAATTAAAGTTGAGAGATAGTAGTGACTTTAGAAAAATTGAAATAAGAGAGAGGAAAATATTAAAGAAGAGAATGTATGAAAAAAAGTGGAAGAATCCTTTGGAAGAAGAAGATCTAGGCGAACTATTCTCGACCAAATTGGGAACATAAATGCTATTAGGCCAGGCCCCGTAGCCGAATGGCATTTCTACGACGCGAAACGAAAACGAAACACCGCGAAAGGTAGTCTGGCTCTGTCACGCCGATACGCAAGAGCGATAGAGATACTACTACGAGCGTTTCGTTTCGTTAGCGTTTGTGCCATTCGGCTACGCACCCGGATCAGAAGGTATCCCAAATCGACGAATATGTATGAAAAACGTTATGAAAGTGAGTGAAGCGAAAGGGATTCGTCATCGTCAGGTAGCAAATCGACGGTGAAGTACCATGAACTCCCAACTACTTAGGTTTCCGTACTTAGGAGTTCATGGCACTTCGCTATCGAAATGTTAATCCGTGATCTCTGCCTTCTTCTTTGAGAAACAGGCGTGAATTATGTATGTATGTAGTAAAGTAAATGAATTAAACTGCAATGGCACCAGAGATTTTTTCAATAGCCAATTCAACAACAACAGGCCCCGTAGCCGAATGGCATTTCCAGTGATTTTTTCAATAGCCAAAAAATCACCAACAACCCTGAACCGGAAACGCACATTAAAATTGCAAATCATTTAAAAATACGCAACTAACAGCAACTAAATCCCGCCATTTAAATTTACCTGGAACATTCACTCGTCAAACTCTATACGAATATGTAATTTAATTTACATGAAAGCAATTTCGTGTTCAGCAAAACATCAACACGAGAATACTCATTTGCATCTCGCACTAACATTCCTGGGTACCTAGCCAGTGTCACAATCGCTTACGTTTCGTAATCGTATTGTAGCTAGCTCTCCCTACTCTTCTGTAGTGGCGTGACAAAGCCAGAATGCGTTTCGATCACCGCGTAGCGTCAACGATTGTCAAAGGCTAGGCCGCCTGGTCCTGTTTTGTTATTATCTTACCTGGTACTAAAAGTTAGTGTGGATTATGCGAGTTTGATGTTCTTTTGAACCAAACTTAAACTTTACTGTTTAATGTTTTTGTTTGTCCTAGTGATACAATCACTGTTATTGGTATTTATAAGTAATCGCTAGGTACTACATTTTTAGGGTTCCGTAGTCAACTAGGAACCCTTATAGTTTCGCCATGTCTGTCTGTCTGTCCGTCCGTCCGTCCGTCCGTCCGCGGATAATCTCAGTGACCGTTAGCACTAGAAAGCTGAAATTTGGTACCAATATGTGTGTATCAATCACGCCGACAAAGTGGTAAAATAAAAAGTGGAAAGAAAAGCTTTGTTAGTCATGTATGGTGTGGACTGATTTTTTTTTTCATTCCAATCCCAACGTGTGATATATTGTTGGATAGGTATTTAAAAATGAATACGGGTTTACTATATTCGTTTTTTAACCGTCGCCTCATATCTCTCAAGAAGGACGGTTATCAAGTCGTCTGTATGTTTTTTTTTTAATGTTTGTTCCTCGATATCTCCGTCGTTACTGGACCGATTTTGAAAAAAATTTTGTTGATTGAATGTATATGCATACAGATTGGTCCCATTTTTCTCAGAACCCAGTTCTGATGATGGGATCCTGGAGAAATCGAGGGATCTCCTCGAATCTGAAAGGCATACATATGGTGATTTTTGTGTTTTTAAAGGAACAGCATGCATTTAGGTATACGGAACAGTGACATTTGGTGCAGTGGAACTGCTGATGATGGCCAGAACGTAACTCTTCAAATCTGAACGGCACGCTTATAGTGACTTTGGTATTTTTATAAGAACAGCATGCACTTTCGTCCAGAACAGTGACATTTGGTGCAGTGGAACTGCTGATGATGGCCAGAACCAAACTCCTCAAATCTGAACGGCACGCTTATAGTGACTTTGCCATTTTTATAAGAACAGCATGCGCTTACATCTAGAACAGTGACATTTGGTACAGTGGAACTGCTGATGATGGTCAGAACCGAACTCCTCAAATCTGAACGACACGCTTATAGAGACTTTGGTATTTTTATAAGAACAGCATGCTCTTACGTCCAGAACAGTGACATTTGGTGCAGTGGAACTGCTGATGATAGTCAGAACCGAACTCCTCAATTCTGAACGGCACACTCATAGTGACTTTGGTATTTTTGTAAGAAAAGCATGCATTTAAGTTCAGAACAGTGACATTTATTTAGTTATGTTTGTTAAGCATATTGAGTTTTCAAGTCAAAGTTTGTCAAGCTTCGATTTCTTTTCTTATAATATAATCGGATTCATGAGGAATTGAGGAAACTCCTCAAATCTTAACGTTATAAGTATATTCATTTGTGTTGCCATCTAATAATTAAAGCATTAAAAGCAGTAAACTGTTTTAAAAAATACTTACACATTTCTACATAATCCAACATTCTCAAGTAACTTTCACCAGAAAGGCGACGGATTTTTTTTCTTAAAAATTATTGATAATATTAATATTTTCGGAAATAATCGCTGCTAAAGGAAAAAAAAGTGCGTCCCCCCCCCCTCTAACTTTTGAACCATAAGTTTAAAAAATATGAAAAATATCACAAAAGTAGAACTTTATAAAGACTTTCTAGGAAAATTGATAGGTTCAATAGTTTTTGAGAAAAATACGGAAAGCTACGGAACCCTACACTGAGCGTGGCCCGACGCGCTCTTGGCCGGTTTTTTTGAATGATAAACAACGAATTTACACTATCAAGTGTCGGCAGGGGTTGGACACTCTTCCGATCGGGCGATTCTACTTGCTCTCGGCTAGTAGGTAGGGTTGACCAATTATTAGGGTTGATACCACTTGACGTCCCTTTGCGTGAGAGAAGTTAGAATAGAACAGATGTCAGATTTGGCGCTGACGCCACTGACGTCAGATTTAGTCGCATTTATATTTAAAAAATTATTGTTATCGTTCCGTTCCTTTAATTAATAAAATTCAATGTTTTCAATATGTACAATTGTATGTTTTATTATTAAGGGCTGGTTTTTCAATCACCAGATAAATAATATCTGTCAGATAAATGTTAACTGTCATTGTCATTTATACGTGTGATGAAAGGGATAGTGATAACTTTATCTGGTAGATAATATATTTATCTGGCGATTGAAAAACTGGCCCTTAGTCTCCTATTAATTATTTAGAATTGCATTATTTTCCCTTTTAACGTTTTGTTATATTTTCTTTGTACTGTGTGTACTTTCCGTTCCGTTTCACTCGATATGGCCCTGACGGAAGATCAGCGTTGGCCCTCCCAGGCTAACGCCATGCTGAGTCTGGACCTTTTCGTGGCAAATATGTATGTACCTACCTACTTTTTGTGTTAATTTGTAAATAATTTTCTGTTGTTTTTTTTTATAAAACATTGTATGCAAGTTTGGCCTTGTAGGTCTTCATATTTGGCCCGGCATACGATCATACTGAATGGGTATTTGTAGTCATTTCGCTATCATAGATTTTGAATTATGAATTTTGTCTTACGAGTACTTTTACGACAACCATTATAAACTAAGATACTAATTTGATATCTAGCTAAATCGAGCGGAAAGCAAGAATCTGTTAGTCATATTACATTTTATACACTTATGTCGGAAATTTCAGCCTTCATGCTTAGATCCTTAGGTTTATTTAACAAAAGTATGATCAGATGTGATAAGAGCTATTGTAAGTTTCATGCTGGTTTGTGATAAGACGGTTATTGAAGATGGCGACTAATCCGGTATTCGTAACACGTAGTAATTGAAGGGAGAGTTATAGGGATTGCAAACCGGATTATCAATTCAGCCGGATCCGGATTTTTTTATACGGTTATCATACAAATAAATGATATATTAGGTACTTTACTTTATTTTCTCGATATTTATACGAAAATAATATTTTTTTACAGTAAATTTTTAATAAAAACAAAATTTGAATGAAAATCGTTCGTTATATTATATTTTATCACAAATACAAAATATCTTAAAAGTTTTGTACTTTAGGATATTTTATATTTGATTTTTCATCACTTATTAAAAGTGTTGATCAGTTCGACTCGTACAGTCAACCACCCTAGGCCACTGTAGAACTATGTCATAGTGACGTTATAAATCAGGTTGTAAGAAATCTTACTGCTTGTCATTTTGACATGGTTGTAGAGTGTCTTAGGATTCCAAATTAGTTGACTGTACGTTCCATTCATCGCCTTTACCTTATCTAAAACGCATATTGTGTTATGTTTAGAGCCTCTAAGGGTTTTATATGAAATGACGGGTTTTATATGATATTTATAGAAAATGACGAAAATGACAATCAGTGTTTGGTCAAATTAGCAGCGCCCTTAAACGGTTACTCAATAGAACCATAGATCGTATCGTCTCGGGAAACTTGTTTTTTAAACGTCAAAAACTCACACTAGAGGCTTAGATTTTATTTATCTGTGTGCGTACTTGCGTAGCCGAATTCACACACGCTCACGAAACGCTCACTATAATATCTATTTCGTAGCTATCTATCTCTATCGCTCTTGTGTATAGTTATAGCGCCAGCAACAGAGCCAGACTACATTTCTGCGGCGTTTCGGTGGAGTTTCTCATCGCAGAAATGACATCCGGTAACGGGGTCTGAATCTGTTAAATTTAACCGGATCCGGTAGCTCCTAAAAAGTGCCGGATCTGGATCACCGGGCAGCCGGACCGGATTGCAGTCCCTAGAGAGTTAGTAATTAGGGAACGCACTGATTTTCACTTCTGTCTCTATTCATATGCAAATTAAGATGTGGGATGTTATTGTATAGGACTGAGGGTAACTAGATATTTAAATTTGTGATTCTCCGAATGAGCAACGAAGGGTTATGAATTAACAATTGGGATTAACAAATATTTAGCGCTTGGTACTATAAATGTTTTCAGTCATGGAGGTACTAATGGAATTTTAGAGTACCTATTTTATCATTTATCGAAATTATTATAGAATGTATGATATCATACGTTAAATTCTAAAATATTATATTGCACTCTTCTGTATCATAAGATTTTTATAAGTTTAAGTATAATGAGCCCCTTAACACAGGTGTGTCGTACTTAAAAAGCGGTATCAACACTTAAAATTGTATAAGTTATTGCTAATAAAGTGAATAAACTATTTTTAAAATGTTTCTTGAACAATAAAAAAACCCATATCAAAACATACAAAGACACGTCATGTTAAAATTTCGATCTGTGATCGAAATATATACTTATTATATGTGAGAAATGTATACATAATTATTTTTAAAATCGGGACTTAATCGCGTATAAAAATGTATACGTTACGTAATAAACCTACCCCATATATTATACTATAAGCTTTTAAGCGGATTACTATAAAAACGAAAAGAAGAGGAAAATGTTTTTTTGATAATAAATAAATCGTATTTTCTTCAAATATTTGTTAGAAGAAAAACAACATCCAAGACCACACCAATTTAAAAGTAAATACAGCTTTTTGAAGACATTTTTTTTTTCTATTACCTACTTTGAGAGCTAGCAGCTTGTTTTTAATGAATCTGAAGATATTTTTTATTTCGGATATTATTATGTGATATACTACTTAGGTATAATACTGTCATTATGATATGTCTGTTTCAAGTTAATAAAATTATCTTTGGAAAACTGAAGTTATCCTAGCTAGAACTTCGCTGATGTTTGCATTGCATTTGATTCAGAATCATCATCATCATCATCGGCCTCAAAGTCTATAACAGACCATAGAAGCAGTGTCAAGAGGGGCGACATCGTTTTTCATGACTTACATAGCCACTACGGGAGCTCAAACGACCACAACTCGGGCGGTGTGTGTGATGACGAACACTTCGCGCTGAACTGACTTGTTCCGTCTATTGTCCTTTGAGTGTCGCAAACCAAGACCCTCGTGGATTTTGCGTCCGTCGAATACCAGTTTTCGCCATTTGTCCTGTCCTCAGCAAAAGGGAGTTTTTCTAATGGTGGACCGGGATGCCAAATGCGCATATGTGACACTGTTTGAGTTGCAGGCGTCCATTTATTTCGTAACATTGGCCGACCAACGTTCCTTTTGGCATCAGCTATGGCACCAAGCATGACACGCCGTGGCAAACGAGCAGGTTGTATTCGATGCAGAATAGTTTTATAGCAATAAAACATATAGTTCTAAACGCAATTAATGCTAAAATATACACAGTATAATCAATGCGGTTGCTATTGCCTCCAAGTAGCTAAAATATTCGCAGAATTGATATCACGACGTGTAACTCAAAAGGACATTATCACAGGACGTCTAGTCGAACGCGATAATTACTCGCGATAAGCGCGTCGTTATACTAATGTCCTGTGGGGTACCCACACGGGTTGAATAACTGGGGATAATCTCTTCTACTTCAGAGCGTGTATGCGCCAAGCGGCCTCATCTATCTAATGTACAGATGTAAGTTTGATCCTTTGTGTTTTGACGACCGGTCTGGCTCAGTCGGTAGTGACCCGACCCTGCCTGCTAAGCTGCGGTCCTGGGTTCGAATCCCGGTAAGGGCATTTATTTGTGTGATGAGCACAGATATTTTTTCCTGAGTCATGGGTGTTTTCTATGTATATATGTATGTATTTATCTATTTAAGTATGTATATCGTCGCTTAGCACCCATAGTACAAGCTTTGCTTAGTTTGGGGCTAAGTTGATCTGTGTAAGGTGTCCCCAATATTTATTTTTTATTATTTTTATTTATTACTTAAATACAAGTATGTTCATATAAAACCTGTTTTTGCAACGCCTTTGCTTTAACTCATTTTGAAGATATTGAAAATTAAAGATTTATTTATGTTTGTAATGTTTGTATTTAAACTTCATTGCACAGTGAAAATATACAGTCAAATGCTACATGGCATTTTCTACCAGTCGATTAAAAAACCAAACAGAGAAGAACATGAGATTAAAATTTTGAAAAACTTCCGACAGCGACATAGTAGACCGATTTTCATGAAACATGGCTAAAAACACTCCCGACTAACTCAGCTTTCGGACAAAAAAAAACTAAATCTAAATCGGTTCATCCGTTTGGGAGCTACGATGCCACAGACAGACACACACACAGACAGACAGACAAACAGACAAACAGACACGTCAAACTTATAAGACCCCGTCGTTTTTGCGTCGGGGGTTAAAAACACAATACATTTTTTTCGACACTATGATCCATACTAATATTATTACAAATGGGAAAGTATGTGTGTCTGTTTGTTTGTCCGTCTTTCACAGCAAAACGGAGCGTCGAATTGACTTAATTTTTTAAGTGGAGATATTGAAGAGATGCAGAGTGACATAGGCTACTTTTTGTCTCTTTCTAACGCGAGCGAAGCCGCGGGCAAAAGCTAGTATAAAATAAATGGACTAGTATTCTCGTGACTCAGTTTTCTGTATACTTAAATTAAGTTCTAGCTTTTTTAAATACTAACCGTAATGAAAACACGTCTATAGCTATCTATGTTCAAAATACTACGTTCAACTACATCTATGAAAATGTATTTCGATTTTACTCATTTGTCCCCAAGCTTGGCACAGAATATGGTGTCAATACCAATGACAGCCCTATTCAAGCAAAACGCTACGAATCGTATCTCAACTCGCACAGCGCTCAACATTCTATACGACGCTCAGGAGCGCAAAGACGCAACTTACCACACTGCTTATATCATAGATTATAGAAACCTCTAGATGACGGGTATGTGAAGACATCATGGCACCACTTTCCACGACTTTAAGACAATATACAACATAGCCAGTTACTTATCAAACATTCATCATCATAATCATAATCTTAAGAGTTAATCTCTTGTCGGTGGAGTATTTTCCAATTTTTTTCTATCCTGTGCCAGCTCTTTGACTCTTTGATACGACACGGCATTCATATGATTTTCATAAAGTTAGAGAGATATAGCGGTACCACAGGTACTGATTGAATGGATTAAGAGCCCAGAGCTACCAGACCTTCCTCGTTTTCTCAAAGATGAAACTTTGGGGTGATGTAGAGTTCGTATCGACATTTAATGTCTGCATATTACCTAGTTCGGCCCGTCGGCCATTTTTTTGCTATAAGGTTTTCGTAGCTGATTTCAGTATTATGGTATGCTATTACGAACGCTGATATGGCCTATTGAGTCGCAGCGTCCCTTTCCTACTTTTTTATGTGCAACAATTGTTCTTGTAGGTGTAGACCTACATGAACACTCTTATGAATCATAACTTACCATACCGTGCTTCCCTTTCGGGACAAAATAAGGTTATTTTATTCTAGCTTAATGCCGTCTATAATTTTCCCATGTCTATGGCTAATATACCCGATTTCCTTCACTCACTATTTGAGTTAATAACGACTTTATGTCACCGCCGTTATGTTTACATTTGCATGTAGTTGCAGTCAAAGCTGTTCTGTAAACAACTGGGAGTGCAGACTTGCTTAATGTTGCGTTAAACAGATTAGTACGTTTGATTTAAGTTTCGTTGACGAGAATGGAAATTGTGTGTGGCTTTGTGGGGCGGGGTGTATAAATCGAGTCGACTTTAGTGTGAAAATGATTTGAGGCTTTGACTAGGAATCTTTACACGTTTAAGATAACGCAACTAGAACAAATAGAATTATTGTAACAAAAAATACAGACATTATTTAATTCAAACTTATTTAGGTAATTAATCACATATGAAGTTACATATAAAGTAAATCCACAGCGCAGGCTTCGTATTTTGTAACTGACATTTTGACTTGTTTTTTTTTTTAAATAGTCACAGTACTGTGCATAAATTCAATCCGTCCTTTGCCACTGGTGATGTCGATCATTTTTTTTTCTTTAATATGCGATATCCTATTTAGATTTTTACGTTTAAGATAATTTAATACCAAATTGTTTTTTTTTTTATTTTTCCCGTGAGGTCACGGGTTACAAATTTCACCACTTCTTTTCCTTATGTGGGTGTAGTAGAAATCGACTCCAGGTTAGTTATCGGTGTTACCATAATTTCGTTTTCTTTGAACCCACGAGTGGCACAGAAATTTGAGCAGTTTGGGAATTCAGACATGTTCATAATAAATAGCCTTCACTTAACTGAATACTGAATTCAGTCTATCCATACAAATATTATAAATGGGAAAGTGTGTCTGTTTGTTTGTCTGTCTTTCACGGCAAAACGAAGCGACGAATTAACGTGATTTTTTAGGTGGTTGAAGGGATGGAGAGTGACATAGGCTACTTTTGGTCTCTTTCTAACGCGAGCGAAGCCGCAGGCAAAAGCTAGTATGTTATACGTCCCCACTGCTGAACACAAGCCTACTCTCAGGCGTGAGAGCTAGGTCTCGGGCTGTAATTCCCACGCTAGCCCTTCGCAGATGTTTGCAGGTTTCCTCACGGTGTTTTTCCTTCACCGAAAATGTCAAATTACATTTAGTACAAAAGTTCCGAAAAAGTCATTTGTACAAGCCAGGATTTGAACCCGCAACCTCCAGATTGAAAGTCCATCCACATCCCCTCGGCCACCACCACTCATCACTTAAAAATACTTAAAACGGGAACAACCCCGAATAAACATCCTTTACGGAACACGAGATTAAAGTACGAGCCCTATTTTCAGCCGAATGTCTTTTTGAAAATCCGGACCCATTTTGACAAGGGTACGGCACGTGAATAGACAACCTTTATCTGTAACGAGCATCATGTCATGTCTGGTGTTTACATTATCTTATCTTATACTTTTAAACGAGCAATTCTTGTATATTTATTTATTTACACTGACGATCTCGGAAACCGCTCTAACGATTTCGCAGAAATTTGTTATGTGGGGGTTTTTAGGGGTGAAAAATCGGTCTAACTTATCCTTAGGTCCCGGAAAACGCGAATTTTCGAGTTTTCCTGCGTTTTTCTTCGCGCGCCATCTCGTGTGCAGTAGTTGTACTGTTAAGACAGAATTCTTTCGGTCGATGTAAGTACTATTTATTGCAAACACTAGATGGCGACACAGATCTAGGCTAAAACGAATAGAAAAATACACTATTTGAGTTTTTGTGGCGAAATGCGCGCCATCTCGTGTGGAGTAGTTGTGTTGTTAAGGCTGAGAATTCTTTCGCTCGATGTAGGTACTATTCATATTTGAACTAGATGGCGACACATGTCAAGGATACGAAACAGAACCGAGCGAAGCTCGGTTGCCCAGATATTATTAGGATATAAAGGGGCCCATATACGAGCGAATATATTTAATAGATACATAAACTCGTGCTGTTTTTCCGGAAGGGGTAAGCAAAGCACACGAAGCTGCTCAAGTTTCAGTGCTCAACGAAGGGGTTGAAAGAAAGCAAAAAAAAACTTAATAATATTCAGTGTTAAATATTTGTTAAGCTTCTAACGTATTACAATTTTACAAAAATACTTAAATTCGCACTAGGTCTCACGCATAAGAACGCAAGTTTTGCTAGACTGTCAGAGGGCTCATACTAGATACGTAAACCTATGTGATTGTGGATGGTATAATAGTATATATAGGTAATGATGATATATAAGTAAGTACCTAATAGACAGTTATAATATTGTTTTAATGCTGAATTCATTGATGTTCCTCACACAGTAAACAGAAAATTTACATAATGGCATGCAGTTATGCAGCAATTTCCAGTATCTCCACCCGGGCCTATTAATTTAATGAAATAGTCATTTAATTATTTAAATTACCAAAATTATGTTTAAATACACATTAGATCACGATACGAAAGTAATTGATTGAGCATTGGCCATAACTCGGACCATTTTTGATGCTAATTCTTTATCATGAATTTATAATGCATTAGAAGTGACGGAAAAAATGATTTTAAACTACTTCTTATAAGGTATCGTTGCTAAATACAAGATTAAATACTCTTGTTTTGTTCATTTTTTATATCTCACCGTTTCTATACAAGTTAGTATACCTATTATAGTATAGTCTAGTACTCTGCAGTCTGCACAAATTTCCAGTGTTCCTGATACTAAATATACATAGAAGTTTTGTTGCACTTGCTTCAATGAAATTTTCTTCTTTCATTGCCATGCCCGTCGGCACGTCGGCGACCACTTTTGCCATTTCTCTCCTGTTCTTTGCCAATCTTGCCAGTATGGCTGCGTTACTTTCATAATATATATTCAGTAAAATATTACCCTGTAAAAGTAATAGTAACATAAGTTTTATTAGCAACCCATATAAATTAGTATTCTGTATGTATTCAAGTCTCATTAATTTCTAGTAGGTATTATCACACCTCCCCAAAAGCAAAAGATAAATGGGGCGGAATGGAGGCTACTAAAAATAGGCCGAGAGGTCTGACTTTAGGCCAATTCAAACATACACTGAGGTCTCTCTGAATGACATTTAGGGCCAGTTGCATCAACCACATTTCACAGACATAAGTATCATCGTCACGCAGCGGACGTCTATGGAACTTCTCATACCCTCAGTCGTGCGACTACATCACATCTAGTAGAGGTATACAGTTACAGGGCGCACAAGCGAAATGCCCGTTATTTAAATGATATCCTTTTGTAGGTAACAATTTTCTCTTATGATTAAATCATAAGTTTTCATTAAATTTCATTAAATTTTAATGTTGTAGTATAAATTGATTGATTTGGTTTATTTAACCCCCGACGCAAAACTGTCAGGGTATTATAAGTTTGACGTGTGTCTGTCTCTCTGTCTGTGTGTGGATGTCGTAGCTTTGGAACGTATGAACCGATTTATATTTCTTTTTTTTTTTATCTAAAAGCTGAATTAGTCGGAAGTGTTCTTAGCCATCCTAGTCCACTATGTGGGGTTTTTTCAACATTTTTAAATTTGTATCATGGTTATTTGATGGTTTACAATTAATATTTTTCTCGCGTTGGTGACGATTTTTTTTTTCACTTGAATAGATGTCATAGTTTTATGAGTGTAAGTTCGAATTGACTGAATCACCGGTGGAGCCGTCACACGGCATTTGAACTTCGTAGAGCAAATCAGACTGATTACAATATCCATATTGATTTCATTGGTAATTTCAGACTTCTAAATATAACGCCAGACGACATTATAGATTTCTTCCGTAGGTCAAACCTGGGTCAATTGCGAAAATTAAGAAATAAAAATTACCTAATTGTAGGCGTATTTATTAGACCAAAAACTAATCACTTTCAATCGTAGTTGGTGAAATTTTTCAATGACAAACAATTTGAATATTCATCTCATTTTTTACTTTCTGAACAAAACTGATTACACGTCGTAGGATAATATAGAAATAGTTATTTTAATCCTTTTTATTTACGTTTGACATTCCTCTATCATTTAAATTATTTATTTACTTCTTATGCCATAGTACTTCATGGTTCTATGTGTGTTTTCATGCACCTAAACTCTTGTGTGACGACCTATTATAGTTTAAATAACGATTTAGATATTTACTACTCTAATTATGATAAGTAATTTAACTTTCATTGATAAAGATTACTAATTATAATATTATGTATATCCTGGTATCTTTTTCTAGGTTTATCTCATATTATTATGTTTGTCTAATTTGTTCTTAAAACTGTTGATGTTGGGTGCTGAGACTACTTCCTCTGGTAGCTTGTTCCAAGGTGTGACTACTCTGTTAGCAAAGAAGTGTCTATGTGGGTTGTTGTTTGACATGCAGAGTTTCTGTAGTTTTAAGTGGTGCCCTCTCAGTCGGGTATTGGTGTCTCTTTTGAGTACAGATTTGAAGTCTTCGAGGTCATAGTGTCCATTCAGGATTTTATACACTTCAATAAGATCACCTCTATCTCTTCTTTCCTTGAGTGTAGTCAACTTCAGTGCTTCCAGTCTACTTTCGTATGGTAGTCTCTTGATCTGCCTTGGTATTTTAGTGAAGCTACGCTGCACCTTTTCCAGTAGGTCAATATCTTTCACAAAGTAAGGGTTCCAAATTTGAAAGGCATATTCCAGTAACATATGTTTTGTAGATCTTGAGCATCATGTCAGGTGTAAGAATCCCAAACGCTTTTCTGATGCGGAAAAGTTGCGGAAACTTTCCAAAAAAATCTTAAATTTCTTGATAAATTCACGAAACTTTCAGGAAAAATAAAGGGAATTTAAATTTATGAAATGGAAAGTTTCCATCCATACAATTGTCCATACGAAGTATGGAAAGTTTCCGAAGTTTTCCTATGTGAAAATTTCAGAATTTTGGAAACTTTCCGTCGGCACATCAGTAATTTAGCCACATCTCTAGAAATATCAAGAGTTGCAAACAGTTGAATTTAGTGCTAATATCATCCGATGTCGCGCACACATAATATATAAATAGTGTCACCCACACGAAACTCGAACGTTATGATTAAAAGCTCTCGAGGAGGTGAACTATTCATATAATTTTGGGTAATTAGTCGTCTCATTGCGGACATTAAATTAGAAGTGTAATAAATTCTGGTGTTTCCTGTATTATGTTTACTTTCCTCGAAATGTGTATAATTAATATGAAGAAAAAAACAGGTCATACAAAAATTGGTATTTTCAGTCCATTCAAAAAGTTATCAGATCATAAAGCTCGGCGTTTAAGTTTACACTCCCAAATTCTATAAGCCACCTTAGTCAAAATACTTGCTTGCACAGGTTTGGGCTTTGGCAGTTAAATTATTACAATAACTATTTTGGAACGAAATTCTTTTCTCAGTAAGCACGCACATAATGACGTCAGAAGCTTCTACTAAATTCATTTATTTTGATCGGATGTTGATTTTCTTCAAAATTAATAGCCAAGAAAATATTATTGTCTTAACGATTTATAACTCCATTTGACCCTTGAAAGTTATATAAATCGATTATCCTTGTATTGTATGCTAATTCTTTATCATGAATTTATAATGCATTAGAAGTGACGGAAAAAATGATTTTAAACTACTTCTTATAAGGTATCGTTGCTAAATACAAGATTAAATACTCTTGTTTTGTTCATTTTTTATATCTCACCGTTTCTATACAAGTTAGTATACCTATTATAGTATAGTCTAGTACTCTGCAGTCTGCACAAATTTCCAGTGTTCCTGATACTAAATATACATAGAAGTTTTGTTGCACTTGCTTCAATGAAATTTTCTTCTTTCATTGCCATGCCCGTCGGCACGTCGGCGACCACTTTTGCCATTTCTCTCCTGTTCTTTGCCAATCTTGCCAGTATGGCTGCGTTACTTTCATAATATATATTCAGTAAAATATTACCCTGTAAAAGTAATAGTAACATAAGTTTTATTAGCAACCCATATAAATTAGTATTCTGTATGTATTCAAGTCTCATTAATTTCTAGTAGGTATTATCACACCTCCCCAAAAGCAAAAGATAAATGGGGCGGAATGGAGGCTACTAAAAATAGGCCGAGAGGTCTGACTTTAGGCTAACTCAAATATACACTGAGGTCTCTCTGAATGACATTTAGGGCCAGTTGCATCAACCACATTTCACAGACATATCATCGTCACGCAGCGGACGTCTATGGAACTTCTCATACCCTCAGTCGTGCGACTACATCACATCTAGTAGAGGTATACAGTTACAGGGCGCACAAGCGAAATGCCCGTTATTTAAATGATATCCTTTTGTAGGTAACAATTTTCTCTTATGATTAAATCATAAGTTTTCATTAAATTTCATTAAATTTTAATGTTGTAGTATAAATTGATTGATTTGGTTTATTTAACCCCCGACGCAAAACTGTCAGGGTATTATAAGTTTGACGTGTGTCTGTCTCTCTGTCTGTGTGTGGATGTCGTAGCTTTGGAACGTATGAACCGATTTATATTTCTTTTTTTTTTTTATATCTAAAAGCTGAATTAGTCGGAAGTGTTCTTAGCCATCCTAGTCCACTATGTGGGGTTTTTTCAACATTTTTAAATTTGTATCATGGTTATTTGATGGTTTACAATTAATATTTTTCTCGCGTTGGTGACGATTTTTTTTTTCACTTGAATAGATGTCATAGTTTTATGAGTGTAAGTTCGAATTGACTGAATCACCGGTGGAGCCGTCACACGGCATTTGAACTTCGTAGAGCAAATCAGACTGATTACAATATCCATATTGATTTCATTGGTAATTTCAGACTTCTAAATATAACGCCAGACGACATTATAGATTTCTTCCGTAGGTCAAACCCTGGGTCAATTGCGAAAATTAAGAAATAAAAATTACCTAATTGTAGGCGTATTTATTAGACCAAAAACTAATCACTTTCAATCGTAGTTGGTGAAATTTTTCAATGACAAACAATTTGAATATTCATCTCATTTTTTACTTTCTGAACAAAACTGATTACACGTCGTAGGATAATATAGAAATAGTTATTTTAATCCTTTTTATTTACGTTTGACATTCCCTCTATCATTTAAATTATTTATTTACTTCTTATGCCATAGTACTTCATGGTTCTATGTGTGTTTTCATGCACCTAAACTCTTGTGTGACGACCTATTATAGTTTAAATAACGATTTAGATATTTACTACTCTAATTATGATAAGTAATTTAACTTTCATTGATAAAGATTACTAATTATAATATTATGTATATCCTGGTATCTTTTTCTAGGTTTATCTCATATTATTATGTTTGTCTAATTTGTTCTTAAAACTGTTGATGTTGGGTGCTGAGACTACTTCCTCTGGTAGCTTGTTCCAAGGTGTGACTACTCTGTTAGCAAAGAAGTGTCTATGTGGGTTGTTGTTTGACATGCAGAGTTTCTGTAGTTTTAAGTGGTGCCCTCTCAGTCGGGTATTGGTGTCTCTTTTGAGTACAGATTTGAAGTCTTCGAGGTCATAGTGTCCATTCAGGATTTTATACACTTCAATAAGATCACCTCTATCTCTTCTTTCCTTGAGTGTAGTCAACTTCAGTGCTTCCAGTCTACTTTCGTATGGTAGTCTCTTGATCTGCCTTGGTATTTTAGTGAAGCTACGCTGCACCTTTTCCAGTAGGTCAATATCTTTCACAAAGTAAGGGTTCCAAATTTGAAAGGCATATTCCAGTAACATATGTTTTGTAGATCTTGAGCATCATGTCAGGTGTAAGAATCCCAAACGCTTTTCTGATGCGGAAAAGTTGCGGAAACTTTCCAAAAAAATCTTAAATTTCTTGATAAATTCACGAAACTTTCAGGAAAAATAAAGGGAATTTAAATTTATGAAATGGAAAGTTTCCATCCATACAATTGTCCATACGAAGTATGGAAAGTTTCTGAAGTTTTCCTATGTGAAAATTTCAGAATTTTGGAAACTTTCCGTCGGCACATCAGTAATTTAGCCACATCTCTAGAAATATCAAGAGTTGCAAACAGTTGAATTTAGTGCTAATATCATCCGATGTCGCGCACATAATATATAAATAGTGTCACCCACTCGAAACTCGAACGTTATTATTAAAAGCTCTCGTCCTCGAACCTCCTGGTGAACTATTCATAAAATTTTGGGTAATTAGTCGTCTAATTGCGGACATTAAATTATAAGTGTAATAAATTCTGGTGTTTCGAGTATTATGTTTACTTTCCTCGAAATGTGTATAATTAATATGAAGAAAAAAACAGGTCATACAAAAATTGGTATTTTCAGTCCATTCAAAAAGTTATCAGATCATATCATAGATCATAGTTAAAGCTCGGCGTTTAAGTTTACACACCCAAATTCTATAAGCCACCTTAGTCAAAATACTTGCTAACACCGGTTTGGGCTTTGGCAGTTAAATTATTACAATAACTATTTTGGAACGAAATTCTTTTCTCAGTAAGCACGCACATAATGACGTCAGAAGCTTCTACTAAATTCATTTATTTTGATCGGATGTTGATTTTCTTCAAAATTAATAGCCAAGAAAATATTATTGTCTTAACGATTTATAACTCCATTTGACCCTTGAAAGTTATTGTCTATTAATGTAATCGATTTGGTGATCCTATTTGTATTAATTGTAATCGTTGTAACTAACCTAACCACAAAATTAAAATTTTGATAAGACCCCCGACCGCGACATAGTAGACCGATTTTCATGAAACATGGCTAAGAACACTCCCGACTTACTCAGCTTTCAGACAAAAAAACTAAATACAAATCGGTTCATCCGTTCGGGAGCTACGATGCCACAGACAGACACACACACAGACAGACAGACAAACAGACAGACAGACAGACAGACACACACACAGACAGAAACGTCAAACTTATAACACCCCGTCGTTTTTGCGGTGGGGGTTTAAAAATCATCTAAAGAGCGAGTTCCGACCTAAAATAGATCGAAGTATTATAGTAAATGTTGTTGCGACCGGCTCAAAGCTCCCTAAGTGGTTTGCTTTGATAATAATAAATCAATAACGCAACTGGTATTTAAAATAGTCTATTATTGGTCCTTCGTCAAGATTTAAGAGTAATTGCAGCGTTATTTTATGAAACGAAATGAAATATTTATTTTCCCAGTAGGCATATCACAATGCGCATATGAACGTCAAATAAAGCTACGCCGGCTCTAACCCTACGCCTCAGCCTCTAGAAGATTTCAGTCCCCCCTGAGTTGGAGGGGGGTATCCACTATGGGACCGGCAAGAAACTCGGCGGGCCACTTCTTTTCAAAACATTACATCTTATAATTAACATGCATTAAAAAAAAAACAAGATACAATTTAAAAAGCAAAGGTATTCATCAAAAAAAAATAGGTACCTACTCTCTGGAAATTTAATGATATTTTATCAACCTTTGTGTTTATTAGGTGTTATGTTTCTTAATTAATGTTATCGAGAGTGATTTAGATTGACACGAGGCCAAACACACATTAATCATTATAATAATATTGCTTCTTATATAACGGATTTCCCCGGCTCACTTAGCTAACATTGTATATTTAGATGTATACATATAGAAATAAAAAAAGAATAATAAATTCTTATAAAGCAGCTTAAGTATCAAATCAAATATGACATAGGTTTAGTAAATATCGAAACATAAAAGCAATGTCATCAATTCATGAAACAATCGCTGACTATGCCATAATATTATATTATTTACTACATAGTTCGACATTGTTTAGTTTGACCAGTGATTGCTCGAAAAGTAAATATAAAATAAATTTCTCCAGATTTACACCATTTTGTCATTAGCCGAATGTCATTTCTGCGACGCGAGACGAAATCGAAACGCCGCGAAAGGTAGTCTGGCTCTGTCACGCCAATTACGCAAGAGCGATAGAGATAGATATCAACGAGCATTTCCTTTCGTGAGCGTTTGTGCCATTCGGCTACTTACCCTGGCTTCTATCAAACGCGGTTGACCCACACATAACAATATAATACTTAACTATTAAAAACAATTCAAAGAACTAGATAATAAACTTTACTCAATATCACTTAATCAACTAGTTTGTAGAGTAGTACCAATAAATGTCTTTTCGAAATGAGGTCATCAAGGTCTGTTTGTAATAGTGCTAGTAATTTATAATTCATTACATTTTATAGTAACAACAAACTAGTATTACTGATTTGCTTCAAAATTATGTTATTATTACTTATTTGTCATTAATTATCTTCGTTGATACATTAATCACATATTTATATTTTCCTTAGCGCTTTGAACACCTTATTTATTCAGTAACTACTGCTATATTCTCGCTCGATAATTATAATCTGCAGCTATAAAGGATAATCCGTATGACAGCTTATTTTTGTAGGAAATCCCATCGATTTCAAATATTTTAGGACTTTTTGGTATTGTAACACATTTCAGTTATAACAATCTATTTCATCCATTACTTCAATAAATGAAATTAATCAGTTAGGACACCGTCATTCAGATCATCAGACCCCGCGTCACGTATAATCATTAAAATGCTTTGTTATACACCCTGTTTTTATTGAATTCCGTTAACTTTAAGGGAAGGTTCTTTAGATCAAATACAATTAATTTGTCTAAGAAACTAGCGTCTCAACTCTTACGGTTATAGAGTTATTAAAAAAAGAAAGTTAATTACTGAACACGTGTGTTATTTGTTTTGAAATGTGCCGTCAATCACTTGACACTAACTTGAATGTTATTCTTGAGGGTCTCTCACACTAATAAATTCATTTATTATGTATGAAAATGATGAAAAAATTTTTTTTGCGAATTTAACTAAAAGTGATATACAGGGTGGTTCCTGATAATGAACCCTACGTGTCGAATTTAACGGAAAAAAAAACACGGTGTATTTGGATTTATTGACATAAAGTAAAAATACATTTCGTTCATTCATTAAAGTAAGTACCTAAAAGGAGTCGTATATGTATATTGATAAAAGGTTACGCATAACTTAGCAGGTTGAACTGGTCACGTTTACCGCGTACGCGTTTTCTGATCAATTTTGTATGCATAATTTGTATGGAATCATGTTTGAAGAATAAATACTACCAGATTTAGAATTATTCCTTGGTAATCTTTTTAAATAAATGGACAACGAAATTCTGTCTTATTCTTAATCGATAGTCATCAAATAGATATTATGAATTTATGATTTACGGAGCTCTTGTAATCGATATGGGCGATAGTATCTAACGTAGTAAATTGATTCGATTAGTCATAGCACACCTTCTTTTTTAAAATACGTGATATTTCTAATGACATTCACTTTGATCATCGTGCTGAGTGGGACGTTTTGGTAACATACATACATATACGTATAAAATAATTTTAAATAAATTAATCACAGTGAAGAATACAATTACGGCTTCAACAGGAAAATAACATACCTATCTAACAATAGTTTTAAGTTTTAAGCAAACGCGGATCGGACCGCGCGATCTCGCCAACTATTACATAAACCCCAGAGGTTTACAATAGTGGCACTTTTGTAAACGTAATTTAAGAAAAAACTTACAGTAAATAAATAAAAAAAAATGGAACTTACGAAAATCAAATGTTACTTTTGCGCAATGTACACCCAGTCTGGCAAAAAAGTGGCAGCATTGTAGTGTCGTCCCTTTTATATCTTTAATTTTGTGTAAGAATACGGTATATCACAATCATGCGCGGATCCCAGGGGGGGGTCATGGGGGTCCCCCCCCTGGAGCCTTTATATACAAATAGACCACGTGACCCCCCCCTAAGCCTTTATCACGTGACCCCCCCCTGGGCACGAAGCTGGATCCGCGCTTGATCACAATGATGTTGCCACTTTTTAACCCCCGACGCAAAAACGACGGGGTGTTATAAGTTTGACGTATTTGTCTGTCTGTTTGTCTGTCTGTCTGCCTGTGTGTGTGTCTGTCTGTGTATCGTAGCTCCCGAACGGATGAACCAATTTAGGTTTACTTTTTTTTGTTTGAAAGCTGAGTTAGTCGAGAGTGTTCTTAGCCATGTTATATGAAAATCGGTTTACTATGTCGCGGTCAAGGGTTTTTTCAAAATTTTAATTTTGTAGTTAGTTTGTTTTAAATACTTGATATTTTTAATGAAATTAACATAAGTGAGTGGAACGTTTTGGTAACAAATGTATATTTGTGCATATACGTAATTAATAGAACTTACGAAAATCAATAGTTACTTTTGCGCAATGTGCACACAGTCTGGCAAAAAAGGGTAGAAATTAAAAAGTTTAGTCCCTTTCAAATCAATATGTGTGAGAAATCGGACGCCACTCTTTTTCGCCACTTTTTTTTAACCCCCGACGCAAAAACGACGGGACGTTTTTTGACTGTCTGTCTGTTTGTTTGTTTGTCTGTCTGTCTGTGTGAGTGTCTGTCTGTGGCATCGTAGCTCCCGAACGGATGAACCGATTTGGATTTAGTTTTTTTTTGTCTGAAAGCTGAGTTAGTCGGGAGTGTTCTTAGCCATGATTCATGAAAATCGGTATAGGTACTATGTCGCGGTCGGGGGTTTTTTCAAAATTTTAATTTTGTTGTTTAGTGTATTTTACATAGCTGTATGTGGCATCAACATTACACACATAACATAGGAAGTTAGTGCGTCAACCAAGTTGTCAACTATTTTCAACATAACGTAATCACATTCGTGTCGTGACGCTTCTGTATCGAAATCGAAAGTAAGTTGTAGCTTGTAGCAAGCTGTCAATTTTAGCATTTAAATGCTAAACAGTCACATAATCGTAAGGTCGGGTAGGTCAAATATGGTCACACGCTGTTTAATGCCTACAAAGAAGCTGTTTTATTATGTTTATGCAACAAACTACTTAGCTTGCTTTTTGAGGATTTGTGGTTGTTATTATGTACAGTCAACCAATTAGAACACTGGGCCAGTGAAGAACTATGTCACAGTGAAGTTATTAAATCAGATTGTAATAAAGTTGTGGAGTGGCCTGGGGTTCCAGTTGGTTGACTGTACATATCATCAATGTGTTGCTCATATTACAGTAAGTATTCATTGTAAATTAAATAGCTACCTACCTACCTACTGATTTATAAAAGTGAGCCATTTTTTTATTTATAGTTTGAAGCTTAACTATAATTATCAATAAAGTCACGCACCTTGTATACATATATAGGTATAATATTATAAATAGGTATATTTAATAAGGTAAAACATCATACAGAAAGTAAAGAAACCTGACAATTTATACATGAAGATTTCATGTCAATATTTCCCAAAAAGAATTTAAACACCACTATAATGCCAGTGCATGTGTAATGTCAGTGCATTATATTACCTAAGAACAGGCTAAAGATCTTACGAAATTGATTTAGGTACAATACCGCAATCATGTAAATATGTTTTCCCCTCACTAGCTCGGAAACACGTGTTTTGTCCTTCAATACCAGCGGGTAAAAACGCATTTTATCCACTAGTGGATAAAGTAATTTGACCTTGAATATAGCCAAATTTTCTGCTTTAAAATTGATAAAAGTGGGTTAATCTAGTGATGAAGATGTTTTACCACCTGTGGAACTACTGGAAGCAGTGATAAACGCATTTTTTGCGTTGTAGTTTCCTCGCTATAGTGAGGGGAAAAGTTTTGTGTTACACTCGGGTGCAAATGTATTTTACTTCTCGTGTGTTAAAAAACTCGCAAGTTCAGGATTCTATTCTCGAACCACTCGCTTCGCTCGTGGTTCAACTATAGAATCCTTTCACTTGCTCGTTTTTCAATTCCACACTCGGCGTTAAAATACAACTTTGCCCCCTTGTATAACAAATAACTATTATCCGGCTTTAGCGATCATAATCAGTCATTTGCGTACAGCCTTACATACATACAATAGTTACATTACATGCCTACATTCACCACAAACACCATCTTAACCTTACTAAGCATGTCTATATCTCAAAATATTTTTCTCAAACATGGTATGAAATATTGATGTTATGTGCCTTATAATTGGCAGCGAAGTATGACGTTGCAGGTGCGGCTAGGACGATTGATAGATAATGGAATTTCATACAAACCTTGCAGGCCAAGACGTTGCCGGCTAAAGTCTTCTTTTTCTTCTTTTTTAATTTCCAAACACAGATAATTGTGACATAACATCCAGGTATTTAGCCAATTAAAAAAAAACTATAAGGGGCTTTATAGACGTGCCGACTGCAACTGGTACGGGCCCTAGACAATATTTGATTTTGGGTGCGTTTTCATACAAAAAAATTTTTTTTCGTTTTTTTGAATTTTTTTTTAACTTTTTGTTTTTATATTATAAGCGTATACGGGGTACCAAAGGGGAACGAAAATTCGATTATTTTTGCGCTACGACGCACCGTTTAGGAGATACAGCCATCCAAAGTTACTATTTTCAGTAGACTTTATTTATTTCATACCATGTTTGAGAAAAGCACTATACATACATCCTCGGTGGGGAAATGGGGTTGCCGACCGAAGACATATCCGACGGCCGAGCCGTCTATAGTCTTCGAGGCAACCCCTTTGTCCCGGCCTCTGTAGTAATGTACTATTACAAACCCATTCATTTTTGTAAGTCTTACCCCCTTACTAACCCCGATGCATATGTATTCGTCTAGTCAGACCATTTTTCGAGGTTCTCCTGTTTGTACAAAAATAAAGTCTTAGTTCAAAAATCATTAATGTTTAATGCTAATACTAATCTAGTTTATTTTTTTATGGCAGTATTGTACAATAACTAAATATAAATACAAGAAATATCATTGATACTGAAAGGATTCTAAAATGACGATTTTTATTTTATCCTTTATGGATGGGTATTATAATATTTATAATACATGACAGATGTAAGGGGGCCCAAAGGAAGTAACTAAGTTCTACTAATAAACTAAGAACTAAAAACCTATGCATGCAGAACTGCTATAGGAGAGGAGAACATGAATATTTGAATAAGACGAAATTTTTTTTTAAAGTTTTTCCTTTCACAATAAATGTCACGTGCAGTTTTATTTTACAATCAAAATAAACTATATTATAGTACTTTTACAATTCTCACTCCAGGGTCGTGATATACCTACATGTGTAAAAGTTATTAGAATAAACAAAATATTTAATAAACATAATCTCGTAGCCAGGATTATTCACCAGCAACTTGCTCTTCAATACGGCCTTGTGGACCGCGAAGTACCGTACTACAAGTACTTGCCTGCGCCAGTTCTTGAAAATGGTCGTGCCACGCTCTATTGGGATCGATTACTGACAGGACTATTGTAGCCAATAAGCCTGACATTGTGATAATAGATCGACCGTAACGCCGGGCCGTGCTCGTTGACATCACCATCCCCCATGATGAGAATCTCGTGAAAGCCGAGAAGGACAAGTCCAGTAAGTACCTAGACTTGGCTCACGAGATAACCGCCATGTGGGATGTTGATTCAACGATCATTGTTCCGATAGTCGTTTCAGCGAACGGTCTCATAGCGAAGAGTCTCGACCAACATCTTAAGAGACTCTCGCTAGGTGGCTGGATCAAGGGCCAGATGCAGAAGGCGGTGATCTTGGACACGGCGCGGATAGTCCGACGGTTCCTCTCTCTGCAGCCCTAACCACCGGCAGCTTGGGCCCTGCCCCGCTGCTGGCGGCACCCTAGGTTAGGTTTTTTATAATGTGTTTATATGTTTTTTTATATTGTTTTGTATGTGTTTTTGTATTTTACTTTTATATTCATATTATAAAAAGCTTAACCTAAGAAGCAAAATAAATAAAGGAAATATTTCTGTATTATTAGACGAACTCCACTGCATAGGAGCTAGTATTCATAAACGTACTCTAAAGCGCTTATCAAGCCGATACAGTTCGTTTGTCCCTTTCCGACGTATTGGTGTGATAGAAAGATACAAACAAACACTATCGGTTTGATAACTTTAGTGAACATTTATATAAATAAGGGGGTTAGTCAATAGATATTTTACAAGCAAAATATGTCATTGCATTTTGAGGTTCAGAAGCACCGGAACTTTAAAATAACTTTATTTCCTTTTAATGAAAACGCGATGAACGCTTTTAGGTCAAGAACAGGCATTGTTTGTGAATTTTGTAATTTTACTTCAATATTGTAATCATTGACCATTTCGAACCCGAACCCATTTCGAAGTTTTTCGGAACTTATGTGCGAAATGTCATTTGATATTTGCCAGTCGCTTTTCGGTGAAGGAAAACATCGTGAGGAAACCGGACTAATTCCAATAAGGTCTAGTTACCCTTCGGATTGGAAGGTCAGATGGCAGTCGCTTTCGTAAAACCAGTGCCTATGCCAAATCTTGAGATTAGTTGTCAAAGCGGACCCCAGGCTCCCATGAGCCGTGGCAAATGCCGGGGTGACATAAGGAGGATGATGATGATGATTGTAATCATTGACCAGATACAGATCGGTCTCAATGCATCATGTAGATGTGTGTACTGTGTAGTCTTATATACTACAAAGAAGGTTTATAAATAAATAAAATAAATATTATAAGGACGTTCTTACACAGATTGACCGAGTCCCAAGGTAAGCTCAAGAAGGCTTGTGTTGTGGGTACTCAGACAACGATATATATAATATACAAATACTTATATACATAGAAAACATCCATGACTCAGGAACAAATATCTGTGCTCATCACACAAATAAATGCCCTTACCGGGATTCGAACCCGGGACCGCGGCTTAGCAGGCAGGGTCACTACACGCTAGGCCAGACCGGTCGTTAATAATACCTAATACCTATTAGAAAAAATGCAGCTTCCAATTCAGTTCAGCTGTTCAGTTACAAACCCGATTTAATTAGGCATTATATAACTTTAAACAAACGGTGAAAATATTCCCTCGAAAAAACTTTCTGACATTGACTGCGTGAAAAAGTTAGCGATTCGATTGCCAAAAGTTGAAATCCGGTCGTACGTTTTATTCGGTATATTCGGAATTTGAAACTAAACCGAACGTAAATTGGATTAGTTACTTGTATTTCTGTCTATTTTGCTCAATAGAAGATGCCTGTTCACTACTTATTATTATGATTGTTTTATAATAAGGAGAACAAATTCCAGAAATTACAAAATGTCAGTCAAAAATGTGTCTTTAGACTAATCTACAAATGAAGAGGATGGCATGAATAATTAGTTTACCTAAAAAGACTTTGATGAGTTTTATAATTGATGAGGTAAACCTTGCTGCCAAAAATTACCGTGCCATAAAGGAACACGTGTGGTATGTTGTGTATTCTACTCGTCCATTTATACCCCTGGTTTTTGTACTTGTTCGCAGGTATCATCCTAAATCTCGCCTTATGCTTAAAGTCAAAGATCAAATGTTTCTTATACTGGTTTTGAGATATTTTGAGAAAGAGAGAGGAACAACCCAGTTCTCCGAAACAGCAACTATTCTAGGTCGAATAAAACTGACCTAGTTACGAATGATCTGAGTGTTTACCACGAGTTTGATGTTTTAGAATACGTTCCTCGATCGAGTTATTGTATGGAGAAACTGTGAACAGCGCCCCGAAACGGTTTTCTGTCTTTTTGGTCTCGAGCGGACGGTCACGATGAGGCGCCACGTCGATAGTAAAGGCAGACACAGATTCGCACGATATCCCGCCATCGGTTACTTTCTAGAAACCCAACTATAGTCTAATACTGCAACTATGGTTTACAAGTTCAAAAATAATTTAAGTGTCATTGGTCCTTTTGGTTTAGTCAGAGTATTTTCATGCATTTATATAAGAAATCAGCCTCAAGCGGCGTTCTCATTAGTGTTCTGAACAGTTCTTCGTGCACCGATAAAGGTACCTATGGAAGTCAAGTGTTTACATCTGCGCACGAACGAGCGAATGCTCGCTCAGAACCGTTCAGAACACTAAGTGAAAATGCAGCTTTAGAACTACAAAAAAAATACGTAAAAGGCACACCTGAACGACATACTTAATAATCGTATTTACAATAAAATTAATTTTGGACCTTAGTTAGTAGTTTTATGAATCCATAAATTTTATACATTTTCCGTGACGTCGTTCCGTGACTATCGAGTAACATAGTAACTTCAAATTTCATAGTAGAGGCTCTGGCAGCATCCGCCATTTGGAAAACGTAAAAATCATTGTTACAGCGGTTCCGTTTTGGTAAGTTTTCAAATGGGTGAGAGGGATAATTGGCCGTGTTCGTTTGTTTGGCATCTATTGAGTTGTGTGTGTAGTCATGTGGATGATTTGTGTAATAAGTCTTCAGATACTTAATACAACGTTGTTTGTTTACTTTGTTGGTTCTAGGAATTGGATGTTATCCAAAAACTGAGAGGGAAATGTCGCTTGTCTGTCATATAATGTAGATTTTTGTACATATTGTGCTATTGTTGGCCGTGTTCGTTTGTTTGGCATCTATTGAGTTGAGTGTGTAGTCATGTGGATGATTCGTGTGATAAGTCTTCATATACTTAATAAAATGTTGTGTGTTTACTACGTTGGTTTTAATAATTGGATGTTATCCAACAACTGAGAGGGAAATGTCACTTGTCTTGTCATATAATTATTTCAAGTTTTTTCAAGTTTTCTCTCTCATTTACTCAAAGATTAACTGGAAGAGATGCCTCAAAGGGATAAGTTCGCCTTTGTACTTCACATCTCAATGTACTTATGCTTTTTTTTTTTAAATGTGTTTTTGTACAATAAAGAGTTACTACTACTACTACTAATTATAATACAACTTTTTGTAACGTATTTAATAATTTGATTATACTTATATTTACTAGTGGGTCATTTGTTTTCATAAATTAAAATTAAATTAGTTATTATACATTATAGTTACTACTAATAATACAAAAAGTTTAAATTTTGCCTACAAACTGCATATTAATTCAACCAATAAGGGCTAACGATGATCTGACAACCAGTTTCAATAGTATAACTAACACCCCCTTCGCGCAAATACATCAGTAACCAGTCACAGTCTATGTCCTGTATATGAAATGAAGCGTTAGGCCATTTGGTGCTTAGGGCTTTCTGAAGTTTGTCTTAGACGTCTTAGTATTAAATAAATCGCTACACGACATAAGCGCCAACCGCCATAAGCTAGTTTTTATAAAGAATGACGCAAAGTTACAGCCTTTTTGCTTAAAATCGTTAATATTCCAAAACGATCATTAAACACACGCCAATCAGTTTTAAACGCAGCTATTAAGCGCAAAATAAATGCGCGTGGTGAAATTAATCTACATAACCAATCGCTTCTTAGGCGGCTGCTTGTAAAATTTAAAAGGAGTGCATTATGTGCCATTAAAGTGTCGCACGACACTTGTTCGGAGGGCTTGCGATAATGATCGCTATCTGACGACGTGAAACGTGTTTTTGCCGGCCTGCCGTGCATTTTACGCGGAGACATAAACGGGTAGATTATCTACATCATGTATTTTGCTTATGCTTAGCCAAGATACTAATCGTTCGTGCTCTTGAATGACAATCTGTAAGTCCGACAGTCAGCCTGATTATTAATAAAAAGATTGATAATATATTAATGACTGGATAAATTTAATATTAGGTAGCTAAAAAGAAAAAAAAAAAAATTTTAGAAACACAAGGGTGACTGTTTCTGAACGAGCACTTTTTAAAGATCCATGATCACTAATGTTGATTTTTATCTAAAATATACATATACTATGAACACAGAGACATATGTAAACGAATTAAGCTAGTCTACCTCCTTAAGATAGATGAAAAAAAATTGTATGTCCTGGCCCCTTAGCCAAATGGCATTTCTGCGATGCGATACGGCACCGAAACGCCGCAGAAATATAGTCTGGCTCTGTCGCGCCAATACGTAAGAGAGATAGTGATAGATAGCTACGAAAGCAGGAAATCATTGATCCACATAGTAGGTATATAAATAACACATACATAAATACATACAATCACGCCTGTGTCCCATGAAGGGGTAGGCAGAGCACATGAAACTACTCAAGTTTCAGTGCCACTCTTGGCAAATAAGGGGTTGACAGAAAACGAAACTGTGACATTGCAGTGACAGGTTGCCAGCCTCTCGCCTACGCCACAATTTAACCCATATCCCACAGTCGCCTTCTACGACACCCACGGGAAGAAAGGGGGTGGTGAAATTAAATTATATAAATAAATAAAATAATAATAATGCAATCACTGTACCTTCTGATACATAATAATTAATAACGATATAATTTTGTAAATATTTATTAATATGTACCTTTTCTAAGATGTTGATATGTAAAATTGTTTTTACCAATAAAAATTCTGATTCTGATTCTGATTCTGAAAGAAATATTAGAGTGAGCGTTTCTTGAGCGTTTGTGCATTCGGTTACGCACACTGTACTCAAAAACTTTATTATTTCCTTTGACTGTGTCTAAATTAATTAAAGTTCTCTGTATAATCACTTACCTATGAACCCTCAAGGTATTCTCTTACAGCATAAACAACCAGCAACCTCTCCAGTGAATAATAACTTCATAAAACAACGCATCCGCTTTATAGAAATCTCAATGCACTTTTAAAATATAAAGGATATCGGAAAAACATTATTCTTGGATGAAAGGAGATATGAGCGAAGGAACATGGACTATTCAATAATCGATATTGATTTGCTTCGTTTGCCACGAGCATTGGCAGATGATAGTTTTATGCGTTTTCTTCCAGATGCCTGGAGTTTTAACAGAATTAATGTCACGTTTATAAAATTTACCCAATAAGGGCCGGTTGCATCAAACCCGGACCCGTTTGCCCAGTTTGTGTTTGACCAGTTTGCCCGTGTGGTGACGGGTTAAAAATTTCACCACCCCCTTTCTTCCCCTGGGTGTCGTAGAAGGCGAGAGTGGGATATGAGTTAAATAGGCTACTGGCCTCCTTGTCAAATCAGCTTCTTTTTAAAAACTGTTAAAACGAGTCGTTCAAATACGACTTGCTAATATGGAATTTATATGAAATCGAATTGAGTGACGTCACGGTCAACTCAGTTGATTTATATATGTATTTCTACCTGACTTATTAAATAGAAATTGGATTTAAAAATAACTTCTGTCTATGTTTTTCTTATAGTTATCGGATGCTTTATTTCGTGCATGGTACAAAACATTTTATTTTAACTAAAGTCATGTTCCCTATTGTGGCGTAGGCGAAAGGCTGGCAACCTGTCACTTCAATGTCACAGTTTCGTTTTCTTTTAACCCCTTATTTGCCAAGAGTGGCACTGAAACTTGAGTTGTTTCATGTGCTCTGCCTACCCCTTCATGGGATACAGGCGTGATTGTATGTAAGTATGTATGTATGCATCAAACCGTCTGTCACCGTTAAAGCGTTCGTTAAATTTGATTGTATGGGAAATTCCATAGATGTCTGCTGCGTGACGATGATGTGTCTGTCAAATGTGGTTGATGCAACTGGCCCTTAGTTTAAGCAATTTAGTGTACACTCATATTAGGCGTGCAGCAAGGCGGGGCGTGCATGCATGTAAACAATTGAAGCTGATACAAGTGTCCTCAATCGACGCTGCGTAGGGTGGATGTAGATACGCTTGCCCGCTCTGTTGCACGTTACACGGTGCGAGAATTCGTATGCGAGTTTTTTTTTTTTACATTGCGGGTTTTGATTGGTTTATTGAATTGTATGCAGCTTCAACAGTCCCGTGCCCGTGTGGTGACGGGTTAAGAATTTGACCACCCCCTTTCTTCCCGTGGGTGTCGTAGAAGGCGACTGTGGGATATGGGTTAAATTGTGGCGTAGGCGAGAGGCTGGCAACCTGTCACTGCAATGTCACAATTTCGTTTTCTGTCAACCCCTTATTTGCCAAGAGTGGCACTGAAACTTGAGTAGTTTCATGTGCTCTGCCTACCCCTTCATGGGATACAGGCGTGATTGTATGTATGTTGTATGTATGTATGTTCAACAGTCCGCAATGTAACTAAAATCGCATGCGCACGATTGTCTAAAATGAGTATTACCTATTGTAGGGTAGGCGACCAGGAGGTAAGACAAACGCCAATGTCAACGTGTATATTTATTAAAGATAGGTACTTAGGTATAGGTACATTGCATACATAGCAGGTCATTCAAACTGGTAGGTACTTCCTAGCTACGGAAAACCTTATAGCGGCGGGCAAGGTTGAGCTCATCCACTATAGGTGCAAAGAGCCAAGGGACAGTCTGTGAACCTATCGCCAAGGCACTAGCTACGACCTAGGGTGGATCGGGAGAAGACTGCAGGTGGGCTATCGAACTCCCGAGCCAACGAGACTCGCCAAAGGACAGTCGGAGAACCTATCGCTATGGCAGTCGCTAGCTAACTCATTTGATGCGGCGCGGACGCGGCCTTTTATTTGATTCGTTCGGCTCGCGCAGATCTTCGGGCGCGCTCGGCGGCTCGTTGCTGTGACGCGCTCAAGGTCGCGCGCGGTTATAATTTGTCTTGTTACATTCTCCCCCTCTGGTGCTCGATGACGTCCCGTGAGAGTACCAGGATCCATAGTGTTACATTCTCTCCCTCTGGTGCTCGATGACGTCCCGTGAGTATACCAGGATATTAGGATCTGTGTCACGATGTCTGAGATCTTCACCAATTTCGTCGATATGAGAGGGTGTTCATCAACCCTCCCCCTGGAGTGAAGGTGGTTCAGTAGTACATTGAGAACAACTGCAATGTCACTGTGAAATCCTTTGCTGACGTCTTCACAGTATTTTGTTACTACCCTCTTTGTAGTTGATACGTCGTTTGCCTCCTTATTTATTTCGCGTAGTCCCATTTTATGTGTAGAGTACTTTAGAAAAATAATGTAGGGTAGATGCAACTTCTTCTTAACAAGAGTGGGTAGTTGACAAAATTGAGCTTGTCAACTCATGATGTAGAAAACCAAGGGACAGTCTCTGAACCTGTCGCCAAGGGACCTAACGAGCCTGGGAGAAGACTGCATGTAGGCTATCGAACTCCCAGCCCAATGTGACTCGCCAAAGGACAGTCTGTGAACCTATCGCTAAGGCGGCCGCTCGCTAACTCATTTGATGCAGTTCGTCTTCTTCCTCTGTCGCAGAAGCGACGGGGCGGCCTTCTCTGGTGCACTAGGCACCACTGAGGCGGTGGCTGGCGCGGTCCCATTGCCATGGGCCGGGCGTTAACAGTCTATTTGAGGACTGATTGGTGGCCGTGTTTTCTTTCTCCTCCTTCGACTGGGGGCGCCCTTACGGGCGCGGTGGTGCAGGGTGGGGTGGAGCGGGGCCGGCTCCGTTTGTAGGCTCGTCTGGGAGCTCGAAGAGCTTCATGGTTTCCCGGGGCAGGGCTCGCCCTCGGGACTCGGGCGGTCTCGGGATGTGTGGCGCTATCCCCCGGAGGTGCGGGTAGCTGAAGTTATCCGCGCGGTCGAACATGACCCGCGCGCATTTCCCGATGAACTGCTCCAGGGTGCGCCACTTGAGGCCTCGGTGTATGGCGTCGTTGCGGACGTAGCGAGGGGCCGCCACTATCGTCCGCAGGGCTTGATTTTCTTGGGAGATGATGGCCTTCTTGTTTGTTTTCGATGCGAGTCCGTACCAGGCCGGCGCGGCGTAGGAGAGCTTGGACCTTACATATGTTTTGTAAAGCCCTAGCTTGGTTCTACGCCGTAGCCCGCTCGCCAGCACTGGACGGAGGGCGGTGCGGGCGTGTTTCGCCTTGGCCACCATCTCCTTGGAGTGGGCGTGCATCCGTAGGCGGCAGTCGATGTTCACGCCCAGGTATTTTGCCGCTCTGGTCCAGGTGAGGGGCGTGCCGTGTAGCGACGGCGGCGGGGGCAGGTTCTGGAGGGCGCCGATCATCATAGCCTGTGTCTTCTGGACGTTCACGGACAGGCGCCACCGCGTGAACCATGCCGGGAGCTCGTTCAGCTGCCGCTGCATCAGTGTGACAGCTTGGTGCGGCCTGATTGAAGATGTGAAGAAGGCCGCATCGTCCGCGAACAGTCCCAGCAAGGTGTTTCCAACGGTGGGGATATCGTCCGTGAACCGCGCGTAGAGGGCTGGCGACAGGCAACTTCCCTGGGGGACTCCTGCCAGGATGGGGCGCTCCGTGGACAAGGTGCCCTCCACGAGCACCCTGAATCGTCGGTCGCTCAGGAACGACGCCACCACTCGTACGATGCGTCGGGGCGCCGTCGAGGTGGACATCTTGTAGAGCAGGCCCTCGTGCCATACTCGGTCGAAGGCCTTCTCGATGTCCAGCATGACGGCGACGGTGTGCTCCTTCATGTTGTGCCTGGCTGCGATGTGGTGGAGCACACGGGTGAGTTGTAGCGTCGTCGAGTGGTGGGGCCGGAATCCAAATTGTTCCGGGCGGGGCTCTATGTGTGGCAGGAGGCGGGCGAGTAGCAACCTCTCGAATAGCTTTGAGAGGTTGCTGAGAAGCGTGATTGGCCGGTAGTTACCGGCCCGCAGTCTGTCCTTCCCCGGCTTGGGCAGGACGATGACACGCCCCACTTTCCAGGCACTGGGAAAGTGCCCGGAGCGAAGCACGCCGTTGAATAGCCGCGCCAGTGCGGCGATCGCGTTCAACGGCAAGTGCTTCAGCGCCAGGTTGGGGATGTCATCTGGTCCGGGGGCCTTCCTCGGGTTCGCTCGCTTGATCTCCCGCCACACTTGAGATGGCGAGAAATAGATGGGGTCTTCGGTCGGGGCGATTGGGGCTTCGAAGTAGGTCGCCAGGTGGCGCTCGACTGTCGCCGTGTGCTCCGGATCGGCGTCGGGGTTCGGCCGGAATTGCGCCTCCAGGCTGTGCGCGAACAGTTCGGCCCTCTCCTGTGCTGGGTAGACGAGCTTGTTGTTGCTGTCTAGGAGAGGGCGCGTTGGTTCCGCCACGGAGCCCAGCGACTTGCATAGCCGGTGTATGGATGGCATCTCCTCGTCTATGGCAGCAATGTGGGCGTCCCAGGCGTCGCTCCTGTGCTTGTTTAGCTTCTGCGTGAGCTCACTAGAGAGCTTGTTGAGCTCGGTCTTCAGTGCCGGGACGCGTAGTTGCTGCCATTGACGGCGCAGCCATCGCTTCTTGTTGATCAGGTCCCGTATGTGTTGTGGCAGGTCATCGTTGCGGGCTGGCTGGCTCGTTTGTGTCGGCTTCTTTGCCGCGGTCAGGGCCTGGGTTATGGCCGCGGAGATGGCGCTGGTTGCTTCCTCCACTTCTGCAGCGGTGGAGATGGGGCCGGTCCTAGGGCGGGCCTCGAGCTCGTTGGTGAAGCGGTCCCAGTTGTAGTGCTGCACCGGTCTTCTTGGCAGGGTGGTTGTTGCGCGGCCCTCTATTGTGGCCAGGATTGGCCTGTGGTCCGACTCCATGTCGAGCAGGACCTCGTGGCGGATGGCGGTGCTTAGCCCCGAGTGAATAGAGAAGTCTATTACATCGGGGGCGCCGCCATTCCGCGGGTGGTTCGTCGGCTCGTAGGGCCCCGACATCTCTATGTCGAGGGCGAGTGCTGCGTCGTAGATGGCGCGGCCTGTTCGGTCGTCCCTTGTTGCGTTCCAGGCGGAGTGTTTGGCGTTGTAGTCGCCTGCCATGAAGATCGGGGATGGGGCCCCGCCGAAGATCCCTCTGATGTCCGCTTTGATGGTGTCCGCAGGCCAGCTTTTTGGGGGTCGATAAGCTATTAACACGCGGAGCTCGTGCGTGTTAAGCTTGATATCGACCCCCATGATGTCCATGGTTGTGAGGCTCTTGAAGGGGACGTGGGAGTGGACTAGCGATCGCTTGATCATGACCGCCAGTCCGCGGTAGGGCAGTCCGTCGTCCCTCGTCTGGTCCTCTCTGTATGTCTGGTATCCCGCTGCTGAGAGTCGCTGCGAACCCGCCAGGTGGGTTTCGCATACGAGCAGGATGTCGACGTCGTAGTCCTTGAGCAGGGTGCGGAGCCTCGATTGCTTCCCCTTGAGGGTCGAGGCGTTCCAGTAGATCACCTTTAGAGCAAGGCCGGCGATGTGTGGCCAAGTGGTGTCTGGGTGGAGGCGGGCTTGCTGCCGCGGCGTCAGCGCTCCTTGTGCGCTGTTGTCAGTGCGCTGGCCAGTGCGCTACTGATCGTTGCGCCGATGTCCTTCTTAAGGGCTGCGATTTCTCGGGTGAGGTCGGCGCTAGTGACGAAGGCGGCGGTGGTGGGGGGCGTCTGTTGCGGTTGCCGGCGCCGTTGTTTGCCGGGGCCATGAGGGAGCCCTCGGCCGACTCTTGCACGGTGTTGACCTCGACTGAGGCCCGGGTGATCGGGCCGTGTTTGTTGTTGCCTCTGGAGAAGGCCGTGGTGCCGGCCTTTGAGTTCCGCAGCTCCCGCAGGTAGACCGGGCACTGGCGGAAGTTTGCTGGGTGGGCGCCTGTGCAGAGGCCGCAGGTGGCGTCCTCGTCCTTAGGGCGCTTGCATTGGGCTGAGGGGTGGTTTTCCCCGCAGCTGACGCACATGTAGGGCCGGCGGCATCCGTGGGAGGAGTGGCGGAACCCTTGGCAGCGATGGCACTGCGCGGGCCCCTTCCTCCCTCTCCAGAGCTCGATCTTGGCTGAATCCACGTCCATGAACCGGTCTAGTTGTAGGATGGTCTTGTTGTGTGTCCTGTCTCCCTCTAGCAGGACGAAGAAGAGGCTGGCGGCCCTGTAGTTGCCGGACGAAATCTGCTTCACGTGCACAGCATTGAAGCCCGCTTTGTGGCAGGCTTCGCTGATGTGCTCGAGGCTGGTCGTCGGGGGGAGGCCTCTGATGGCGACCTTGAAGGCCGTGTCCTTCGCTGAGTCCGGTTCGTAGCAGTGATGTAGGATCTCGGGGTGCTTGGTTTCCAGTTTTATGAGGAACTTGTCGAGTTTCCGGAATTCTTCCTCGTCCTTGGGGAAGAACTTGAGCCCTTTTCCGTGGGTGACGTTCTTGATGTCGACTTTGAGGTGCCTTGTAATGGTGGCCTTGTGGTGTTCCCAGTTGGGAAAGGGGTCCACCACAATGGCCGGGTAGCTGTCGTTTTTGTTGCGGTTGGTGGCTGGCGTGGTTGTTTGGCGGCTAGCGGCGGGCGCCTGCCTAGGGGGCGAGGCGGCCACTGTCGCGTATCTTGTCTGGGTCGGCGGCGTGGCTTGGAGCTGGGGCCGTTTCGGCGCCGGAGGGGATGAAGAGGGCGGGTCCGGGCTCTGGGGAGAGTCCGTGTTGTGCGTCTCCATTTTCTCCGGCGATGGGGACCTAGGTGAGTCCCTTGCTTCTGTGTCCTCGCGTGGCCTTTTCAGGCGCGGTTGGGGAGGTGAGTTGGTCGTGAGTACGGCGTAGATGGCGTCCTCCATGGGCTTGAGCGCGCTGCGGGGTAATCTCCCAGCTGCGACCTTGTTGAGTCTGGCCATTAGATTGGCCCATTGCGCAGCGTTGATGTGGAACAGCGGTGACGGCCCGTCCTTGCTTGTTGACTGCGGCTCGCCGAATGACAGCAGGCGGCGACGGGTCGGCTGTTGCGACTGCGGGGAGGGGGCTGCCGGGGTGGGGGCGGCTTTGTGGCGCCTCGGGGTGTGAGGGGCTGGGGCTCCGGGCTGGGCCTCCGGGATGGGGGCTTCGCTGGCGGGGCCGTCTAGGGCCGCGGCGGGCTTGGGGTCCAGGTTTGGGCCAAGTGTGGCGGCTTCTTCATGGTCGACCACGGGTGTGGGATTACCTATTTAATTAATTTTATTTTGTTTCAGATTGATAAGTGCTTGTTCTCTACTAACTGTCACGGCTTCTATAACATGTAAGTTGCACTCTCTATCCTTTTTGAATTTTTAATAGAATTAAATTCTTTAAATATAATGCCAATATTACAAGACGAAAATGAGGATTACATGCTAACACTCTAAGAACAAATTAAATTACTTTCATAGAAAATATTTTAACTTGTTATTTTAAGTAGTAACACTACTATTATGTTCTAAACATGAAATAAATGTCATATACAAAGAAAAAGGGACCAAAGCCTCCAGTGCTCCGAGCTGGAATCGAACCAGCGTACTCCGCTTACCGGGTGAATGCCAGAACCACTCGGCTATCGGTCCACGAAAGCAAGGGTCGAAATTTCTAAGTACTAGTAAGTAAATTTCTAAGTAGTAGTAAGTAGTAGGTCGAACCATACTGTTCTACCTCAGGGATGGCCAGAGGGCGCCACGAGCCTTCGGAAATGTCATATACTTAGAAATTTCGACCCTTGCTTTCGTGGACCGATAGCCGAGTGGTTCTGGCATTCGCCCGGTAAGCGGAGTACGCTGGTTCGATTCCAGCTCGGAGCGCTGGAGGCTTTGGTCACTTTTTCTTTGTATATGACATTTATTTAATGTTGAGGACTACATGTGTATGGAGAAGCAGTTGTCTTCTAAAGGATAAGAGGATAGTTCCTCTTAGCCGCTGTACACATGGGGCAACTGTTGGGCTAACCCTTGGAGCAGCTCCGTGGCCAAGATAAGAGTCGCTGTTTACACATTGGTGAACCAATCACTTGGCATTGGCCCTTCATAAAAGATGGACGTAGAATGGAAAAGGCTAGGTAATTCTAAGTCATTCACGTTGTCAGCAAAATTGAATTAATAAATAATAACCTCGTGATAAAATTATTTATCTGAAATATTAACAAGTTTGTGAATATTTTGATAAGCAAATTTATCTTTTTTAGGCAATACATTAAACATTTGCAAGTGTATTGTATTTCCTAAAATCAACACCATTATTGGCATAAATAAACTTATTATTTTCGTAAATCTTTCACTGCTGTCCTCTCTGACGGCTGACGACAAACTGAATGAGGCGCTAACGTGTGAACGCAGTTGGCCATTGGCGCCAAGATCCTTTGATGTATAGACAAAAAACCGACACCAGTCGGTTGGCCGGCCAGCGCTGGCGACAACTGCCAACGTACGGCCAAGTAGCCCTCTACACGCTTGGCCAAGGGGTTGGTCGAAGGGTTGGTCCAACCGTTGGCCCCATATGTACAGCGGCCTGTAGAACGCATCATGCGTTTAATAAAGTGTGTCCTTTCACAGGCACTAGCATTCTGTAATTCAGCTCAGTTCAGTGGTCGTGATGTCGTTATCACACCTCATTACAGTAAAAATCACACATACCTATCACCCTGAAAGACTAGGTACACTGAAGAGGTTGTCAATAAGTAAACAGCATTTCTTTTTGCTTAATTTGCAATAAAAATGTACCGTGACCGTTGCCATTAGGAGGCGATCAGATAAGACTGAAACAGCTGCTACTAATAAGGGCGCGTCTTGGTGCTTCGTTCAAATTACACAACCTATTTGTAAGTAAAAGTGAGTCTTTCACATTAGTAGCTAATGTCCCTGCAAAACTGTTTGCACTAGGTACATGAACTACTATTTCAATACAAGTGCGGAAAGGTGAAAACTCGAATGAGTGGCGATAAATTAAAACACGATCGAAGGGTGTGTTTAAAAATAGACAATGGTTAATATAACACTTAAATTTCGTATTTATAACAGAGCCAAAATACATTTTTTTGAATTTTGTATGGAACATTTATATGAACTGATATCGGTTAGTTTTGTGTTGTTTATATCTCCGGTGACACTTTACTGGGACGTCAGTCTTCCGCGACCACGGCCAGTGCAACCTGGCCGAAACGTTGGAAAAAAAGGTACAATAGTGATAATTAATCGCGTTACACCTATGTGTGACTTTAAATATGTGTAAATAATAGAAAGTGCAATTCACATTACCGTGCAAATTATTGTACATTTTAATAACAAGACAGTACTGTACGAACCAAAACACGCGCCTTTGAGAACGAACCGATCTTTACACTGTCGATGATTGCAACGGACTGAAAATATTATCACTCACCGAAACAAATAAGTATTACTAATTCAAGTCAACCATTTAAAGGAAGCATCAAAGTCGAAAGGGCCTATTAAAACTCAGGAATTCGTTTTCCTCCACTTTGACAAATAGGTATAGATAAGCATTTCGTGTTAATGGAGATGTTTATGCACTCCAGATATCTGTGATGTTTTCACTCGTGAAACTTATACGTGAGCTCGTTGGCTACTTATCTGTTCAGGTCCGAATCGTGATAAATAAATCAGCGGAGGAGGAAGAAAGACGGTGAATTTTCACGTGCCTATGTAGATATAGACGGAGTTGTTCAAACTACGCTAGTTTGTTCAATTTAAATAAAATTAATTGCTTTTAGTCGAAAATAAAGAAAAAAAACCTTATTAAATACGAGTATGCTGTGTTAAATCCAAGATGGATCCAAAAGTTGGAGACCAAAGAAATATGGAAGAAGTAGCAGTAATTAGGTCAATAAAAGAGAGATTTTTAGGGTTAAGTACTAAATATTTCGACGACCGGTCTGGCGCAGTCGGTAGTGACCCTGCCTGCTGCGCCGCGGTCCTGGGTTCGTGTCCCGAACCGGGTATTTATTTGTCTGATGAGCACAGATATTTGTTGCTGAGTCATGGATGTTTTCTATGTACATAAGTATTTATATATTATATATATACCTCTAATTATCGTTGTCTGTGTACCTGCAACACAAGCCTTCCCGAGCTTACCGTGGGCCTCAGTCAATCGGTGTAAGAATGTCCTATAATATAAAAAAAAAATAGGTACCTACATAAGGAAACATTATAGTGCAACTCTGTCCGTCTGCCTGTCTGTTTTCATTAAACAAATATTGTTTTTTTTTTCAGATGATGAATACAACGTGTTGCAGCAAACAATATTTGCGAGTTATCCAAAGAGCGATGATCCAGGAGACCTCACTAAACCGCCCTACAAAATAGATGAACCAGTCTCAGTGGACATTTCAAAGCTTTCCCTAGCTAATAAAACACTATCTTACCCATTGATGCTACACGCAGTATTCAAGCTAGATAAATACAGAACTACGAATTTTTTCTCTATAACGGATAAAACTGGATATATCAAAAAGTTAATGTTGACTCTAAAGGCGAATCCTGGATACTTGAATGAGTTCATATTGAAAAGTGACAGTTTCTCGACGAGCGTTAGTTTTAGAGAAAAATTGAATTTAATACACAAGTGGACAAATGTTTCATTCTACATACAACATGACAAAGTCTCCTTTTGGCTAGATTGTGAAAGGAGAGAGCCAGATTTCGAAGAAAGTGATTCTGTGTTTCGTGACATTGATTTGAATGGCGATTATCAAGTACACTTGAGTGACGCGGTTCATCCTTTTCACGTAAGTTTTTATTTTAGTAAATAAATAAACTCTGTCAAACAAGTCTGTCAGTAAATAAGAACAAAGAAAACTATAGGTATCCTTTTCTCTAGCACCCTAAAGAAAAGGATGCATATAATTTTCTTTGTTCTTATTTACTGACAGACTTGTTTGACAGAGTATAGCTTAAAGTATACACACCATTAGCAAGGATGATTTATATAGGACTTACAATCTTCATACTAAGAATCCCACCTCATTTTTTTTAGCGCCACCTATTAAATACTATCATAACCACACTAATGACGCAAAAATTTTTTTTAAATGTGTATTGACGTGATGTCATATATTAAAATAAAGAAGCATGTCATTTGTTCTTATAAAAAATAAAAACATGCAAAAATATTTGGGTAAAATATGATTTTGGCCACTTCCAAACAGCACCATCTAGTTTTACATCTAAAATACCCATACATTTCAGAGCTTTTTTGTATGGGCTTTGTCTGTCCCAGTATTATATAGTCCTTGCCATTAGCATAATTCATTTTCAATTAAACATTAAGCAATGATAGAATTAGAAACAAAATAGCAAACTGATCAGAGTTCATACAAGACTCTTCCCACTATTTGACGACCGGTCTGGCGCAGTCGGTAGTGACCTTGCCTGCTACGCCGCGGTCCCGGGTTCGAATCCCGGTAAGGGCATTTATTAGTGTGATGAGCACAGATATTTGTTCCTGAGTCATGGATGTTTTCTATGTACATAAGTATTTATATATTATATATATCGTTGTCTGAGTACCCACAACACAAGCCTTCTTGAGCTTACCGTGGGCCTCAGTAATTCTGTGTAAGAATGTCCTATAATATTTTTATTATTTATTTAATATATATTTCTTAATTTATTAGGCTCCTTATTGAATACTTAGATTTTTGTTACGCAATCTTGAATTTAACTTTCTCGAGAGTAGTTTTAATTCCAACTTAAGTTGTCTTCCGTCCCTATTTCACCATAGGACCACCAGACAATTGGCAATGCGGCATCGCTTCACGGTTAGTATTCCGAAAATACGCACTAAGCGTTTCGCTTCATCATTTCTTTTGCGAACCGCCAACGAGTGGAATGCCCTGCCTGTGTCTGTGACTCTGTGTTTCCACATAAGTACAATAAATAAATAAATATTGGGGACACCTCATCACATCACTGCATCATCACTTATCATCAGGTGTGATAGTGCTCAAACATCTACTTAATCAAACTAAAAAAAATTACTAAAACGAAACTAGACTCAACTCAACACGCCGAGCCTAGTTGAAGCAATTTTCTAAACAGCTTAAAACCTTACACAACAACTTAAAGCTAGGTATTTGCAGCTCACCTAACAAGTCCTAGCGAAACTAGAAACCTACGTATGAAGCCTACTTAGCCCCTTCTTACTTGTTCAAAGGCTATAATGAAACCAGTTGATGAAAGTGAGTTATTAAATCGACACGCCGGAAAGTATAGGTACACAAAGACATATGTAACTCCGTATAGACAGCTAAAGTCTAAGAAAAAAACGTACCTCAAAACCACACAGAAAAGGTACGGTGACCTAGATGGCGATACAACTTTGGGGGACGCTCGGCTAGATGGCGCTAATATTAATATTTGACATTTCAACACATATCAAGCTAAGAATATGGACCAAATTGTCAAAACTGAGGTTCAAAAGTTTTAAACCTGTGTCGAGAGTCTAGGCACTGTGATTACACATTTTACTTTGACAGTAACTCTCTATAATACACTGTCAAAGTAAAATGTGTAATCGCAGTGCATAGACTGCCATCTCTACCAAATCATCATAAGTACCAAAGAGGATCAACTCTCTATAATACTCGATCCTCTTTGGTACTTATAAGAGCTTTGCGGTTACTATGTGTTTTAATACTACTCGATTGCGGAAACATAGAAAATGATATTTATGGTATGGGTAAAGTGAAAAGCACCACAAAATTATTGTTACATACTATTAGAACCAAAATTGGATAATTTTCCTTGACAATTACGCTACAGGCACTTGTGACGGCTTTTAGATTACCATGACTTGCATACGTTAGGTACTCAATATCGGAGATTGCACTTTTCTCTTCACTGTTCGGTCTTTATAATGATTTCATCCTATCCTATCGTATGGAAAATGAAAACGATTCCCCCAAACAATAATTACGTACTACAGCCAAAAATTACATAAAAAGAAATGAAAATGAAAATGAAATATTTATTTTTCAAGTAGAATAAATTTGTTGTAAAATTGTTTCATAAATTTTACATGATGTTTTACACTATCGAGTTACGTTACTATAACGTCGAAACTAGTGGTAAGTTCTTTTAGACTAGTGTTTCTTTTACGCGAAGGTTCGTGTAGGCGTTAGTCGTAAGTAGCTTATTCGTACTATCGGGCTTTTAAGTTTAATCCTATTATCAGTTCTAGAACTAGAAGTTCTGTACCTTTGACTAAACTAGTAATATAAATGTTAAAGTTATTCCTGTGTCTGATACCACTTTGCACTGTAATAACTGAATCTAGTCATCTACTTAAATCTAAATGCATAGCTACATAATATTGCGGTAAAAATATTATAAAAAGCGCTTTCAAAAGTTAGTAAAAGTAAAATCTTAAATGTTGAATATGAAACATTTAAGGTACAGCGGGACAAATCTCAAGTGGGGAGCAAATGTAACTGGTCCATTTTTTCAATGTTTTACAATGTTTGCATTATTAAATAGAGTGTCCACCGGTTATATTACTTATGGTTGGTGTGTTCTGTGGATACATGTAGAACTCAACATCATAGTGTAAGAATGGAAAGAATGGATTAGTTACAATTGCCTCCCAGTCGAGGTTTGGCCCGCTGTACCTTATACAATAATAATTTATGCCTGATCAATTCTGTTTATGTGAAAAAAGTGGTGGCATATAGCGTTCGTAAGTGGCTAAAGTCGCCGTCAATGGAACTTCCAAACAATGTAAACAAACGGCATCACATGGTTTTGTCAATGTTTCTCCTTCCTGTTGGACTTCCGGTTGGGACGCCATCATAGCGGTTTCGTGTCGTGAATAATTTATTTTTCTTTTACTCATTAATGTTGTTTAAAGTGTAATATTGATAGCGTATTATGCAGTAAACTAATGTTGTGAGAAGCTGATGAAGAATTGTTCTCGAAACGTTTAGCCTCTTTTTTGTCGTAAACGCGCGTCCACAAAATCGGATCGTGCTAAGTCAAACAATTCGCTCCGGCTCATATCACCTTGACACTGGCGAAATAGTCCCAATGGACTGAAGCCATTGAACTAACTGACTTTAAAACTTGCTAATAAGGAACATATTCTTCAGAGTTGGTAAGTTACGTTAGGGTGCGCGCCCACGGACGACAAAGTTGCTCGGCGACTTACGTATTTGTATAAAAAGTTGCGTCGCTTCGTGAGCGCACTTTCATACTAGCCCATGGTCGCGACAAAAAAGTCGCTTCGAAAAGTCGTCCGTTGGCGCACCCTCTTAGCGATCCATCACCATTTCCGTTAAACGCACGACGAACAGTCTCTTAAGCAAAATTTAATCAAAGCAAACTGTCAGAGCGTACGCCTTACAGTGACGCCCTGAAATATGCCGCAAATTCGACCGAAACTGTTGCAAATATTCTCGCAAGTAAACTGTAGCGAAATTAGCTGTCACTAAACAGCTTTCTAAATTAGTAGGCGACTCACACACGTCAGGGATTTTGTTGAACATGAGTAAATTAAATTATACGGCACGAGCGAGCTCGTATTAATTTTCTAAAGCAAGTTCGTTAATTCAGTGCGCGATGCCGCGCTCCGCGCGATTTCCGGGCAGCTTTTGTGATGGTGTGAGTCATAGTTCTTTGTTACAATCAAGTACTGGTCCGTGCCAATTTGCCAAATTCAATTGTCATCAGTAATTGTGGCAGATGGAATGTGTTGTCTAAAGATTCGCCGTGCATTTTTGCAGCTCATGGTACTTAAATACATACATTTGCCAATTGAGACAACTTTTGGAAGTTAAACTTTCGATATTTAAACCATTGGCTATCGTACATTTAATAATAAGGGTCTGCAGGTTTAAATTAATGCATATTTATTTAATTTATTTTTTGGTCATACTGAGTAGGATTTCATACTTACAATACGATATATCTAGGTTATTGCTTTACTAAAATTATTTAAAATATTCGCATTACTTACCTACATGTACCTTAATATCAAAGAGGATCGGGTATTATAGGGGTAGAGAGTTACTATCGAAGTAAAATGTGTAATTACATACATAGACTGCCATCTCTTGACAAAGGCTTAAAACTTTTGAACCTCAGTTTTGACAACTTGGCCCATATTCTTAGCTCGATATGTTAAAATGTCAAATATTAATATTAGCGCCATCTAGCTGAGCGTACCCCAAAGGTGTAATGCCATCTAGGCCACCGTACCTTTTTAACCCCCGACGCAAAAACGACGGGGTGTTATAAGTTTGACGTGTTTGTCTGTCTGTTTGTCTGTCTGTCTGTCTGTGTGTGTGTCTGTTTGTGGCATCGTAGCCCCCGAACGGATGAACCGATTTAGATTTAGGTTTTTTTGTCTGAAAGCTGAGTTAGTCGGGAGTGTTCTTAGCCATGTCGAGGTCGGGTTTAAAAAAAAAAAATTGTGGTTAGGTTATTCTGTATGGTACTGAGGTCCTCTTCTTTTCTTAGACTTTGGTTATATTATAACAAACTATAATTATGATCCAAAATCCCCTTGGATAAACTCAATTTGAAGAAAGTATTAAAACTCACCGCAGCAACTATCAAAAGCTAGACTAAAATGATGTGTCAATAAATAGTTTGGCAAGTTAATTTATCTAATAAATAGTATAAATACAAGTGAGAAAGACGTTTTCCAGATGTTGCAAGAAATGTAACCATTGCGGCATTTGACAAAAATGCAGAGTCGGTCTAGTCAGGACATCCGATATAAAAACGTTTATTACTAATTTGGTCGTTCAATTCTTGGCTTAACATAGGTATAGGTACATACAGTCACGCCTGTATCCCATAAAGGTGTAGGCAGAGCACATGAAACCACTCAAGTTTCAGTGCCACTCTTGTTAAATAAGGTGTTGAAAGAAAACGAAACTGTCACATTGCAGTGAAAGGTTGCCGGCCTCTTGCCTACGCCACAATTTAACCCACATGTAAGGTGGGCACCTATTATCAAATTTAATATCCATCAGTTAACGTCAACTGCATTAAAATTACCATATTGAACAACATCCCCTGTGCGGTGAAGGGTTAAGAATTTCACCACTAACTTTCCTCCCGTGGATATCGTAGAAGTTGACTGTGGGAAGCCCATGCTTTATAATGTGGACGATGGGCTAGCACCCTGTCACTGTAATGTCACCATCTCAAGATATTTTTCTGGTACGAACGTCAAGTTGTTAGTTCTTGACAAAATAAAAATATCGACAATCCTGTTACGGATTATTTATCCTGTGTAGTTATGGGCTATTTAGTCTTACATAAGGTTAATTACCCCTAATAATAATCTCTAAAATCTTGAATAATCATATATGTAGGTAATATGGTTCGTTTTATTATTCTTATCCAATTATTTTCAAATATGTGACATTTGTATAAAACTAATGTCAATAAAACTAAACAAATTCAAGCCAATCCCCTAAACAGGGTAGGAAGCATTTGAAACTACTCACATTCCGTGAGTCAATGACATATTATTATAATGTAAGTTATCGATGAACTAAATATCGGAAGGAGAATCACTAGTGTCACTTCGTTCGAACCAGAAAAATATCTAGATATAAATATCACATAGTTGTTTTTCAACCCCTTAATTGCGAAGTGGCATTGAATCTGAGCAGTCTCGTTTGGTCTGTTTTCCCCTTGTGGTAATACAGCTTTGAGTTATACACCCTTATTCATAATAAACGTTCACTAAAGTTATCAAGCTGATAAAGTTCGTTTGTCCCTTTCTATCACACCAAGACGTCGGAAAGGGACAAAGGAACTTTATCGGCTTGATAACTTTAGTGAACAATTATGAATAAGGGGGTTAGTACGATATATAACAAGATTCAAAATATCCTATTAAGAGTTGTAAAATCATTCTCTCCATAGTACACCTAATAATATGTGACCCAGCCGAACGTTTCAGAGCAAACGTACCTAAGTTTAAGCCTATTTAAATGTCGACTTGGCAGCTGTGGGGGAAGGAAGTACTTTGTTCGTGAACATTTAAAATTTCTGCACATTTTTAGATGGAAGCTTACGTGTGCCACTAAAAGGGGCAAACTACGAAAATGTGTACCTATTTTTAAAATATGAAGTAAACTTAAATTTTGTTGCTATTAGAACTGGAGTGAAATAAGTATTTTAACTGAATTTAAATATGGCATCAGTAGGTATTTGTGCTTTCAGTTAAAAATACTGCCTTTACAATGACTGGATGTTTTATGACTATACAAACCTTTGGATTATGTAATGACAAATTACAATAATGTATTTTATGCATACAACATTGAATATTATACTCTTCTTAGGCAAATATAGTTAGAATCTTCAGTAGCCAGCTATTGTGACATATCATTAAACCATTTCAAATATTACATCCTCAAGTATTCTTAGTCAAATAAAAAAAATCAACAAAAGATCTCACTACCATAATCACATCCACATCAGAAGATCTTATTCATACTGACAGCTAGAGTGAGTTATTACCTAATTGGGTAAGGCTCTTAGCCTGAGCAGGGTCTTAGTAAGACTTGTCGATTCTAATCTGACGCCTATTTCACCCAAAAACGAATTCTTCTTTGTTTGCGTCGAATGTGTTGAATTAAACTAATACCATTTTATTAACGGTAGTTGGTAAAAATGTAATTAGATAACTTTTACTAATATGTACTTACCCCCTTATTCATAAACGTTCACTAAAGTTATCAAGCCGATAAAGTTCGTTTGTCCCTTTCCGACGTATTGGTGTGATGGAAAGGGACAAACGAACTTTATCGGCTTGATAACTTTAGTGAGCGTTTATGAATAAGCGGGTTAGAATTGAAATTAAAATACCATCCATACAAAATCATACATACAATTAATACCACGGCTACAAAACTAAATCATAGAAGGAAAAAGTGTATCTACTTCGCGTGCAAAAGTTAAATAGCGAGTTGTTCGCCGCGAAAACCGCTGCCCGCGACATACAGTGAAAAATACAAAATGGGTCGGTATTCGATAATTAACTGTTCAAACACCACCAATAAAAGCAAGGGTGTTAAACAAAGTGTTTCCTATCATCGGTAAGTACCATTTGTCCTAAAATATTTTTTATTAAATAAAAAAACACGATTTTCCTATTTTTATCATCAAAACATTAGCTGACGTACGGCCGTCAAACTTGTTTTCCATTGCGGCTTTAATTTGACGAGTCCGACTTGGCGTGCGTTTAAAACAAGCGATATAAAAATAGGCTATTCAAACTGTCGAGACAAAGTGAAGGTAGATTTGTTATTTTGTCCGTCGAACTCACGTCGAACTTAAGAATAGTGGTGCACCACGGAACTATATCGTCATGTATGCTGTGATTTCCTTATTCGATTTAAATCGATTTTGCGAAGCAGTGGAAATTATAATTATGTTTTTATATTGTTATGAAACTATACATATAAAGTACCAGTGAAAAGTAAATTTAACTTTAAAATAGGTTACAGTTACGGTATTAACGTTGAATTTGTGGTCGGCAGAAAAACAAATACAAACATAATACGCTCTATATTTATTATGAATAAAAATTATTTATATATTACTAAAAGTTGTAACAAATAACATGAGGACAATGCTGTGAGTACATGGTCGATTTTCTTAAAAATATTACGAAATATTAACTAGTATTAATACCTACTAGTGAATTGTTTGTCATCACACGAATACAGGTATATACTTACTTCATTTCACAACGAAGATGAACATCCGATATTTTTAACTTCGGCGGGCATCCCGCACGCAACCTCCACAATCGATCGAATGGGTTACGCGGCGACAACGTTCCCATCACTAAAGTACACTCGTGACGTCATAGGCTCGACACAAAACGTTACACGCTCGGTTTCGCTGTTAATCGCCGAGCATTTTCCTTCTATCTTGATTTAGTTCTGTGGGCAAGCCTATCTCACGGGCGAGATGCCGCGCTTTTCACGCCTGGGCTTGTAACCAAAAATACATTCGTTGACGCTCCGTAGCCTACCTATCGCAGTTACCTCTCTATTTTGCTTTTCAACAATGTGCGTCAGGGCCAGTCGCGCATCATTCGCCACGTACCACGTAGCGTCAACCATTGTATTTCTTGGCTACAGTATAGTATAAAACCAGTAATAATCTTCTAACAAATTTTACACCGCGCGGTTTGTCCTTGAGAAGCGCTCGCACGCAGCGAGGTGCAGAGAGTACACGCGGAACCGGATGATGCCGGTCGCGAGAGAACCAAATACCGATTGCGTCGCCCCGCTCCCGGAGAGTAACTACTGTAAATATTGTAAGCGGGTTACTCACGTGTTTAGTCGATATAGCGTTCGACATGTGTACTCTTGAGAAAAATATCCTCGAAAATGGATCGAAACATGTCGAACGCTATATCGACTTAACACGTTAGTAACCCGGTTAATTTTTTTTTTAATATGTTTGAGTGTCACGGGAGTTTTATAGTTAAAACTACTGAGTCGTCCTTATACTGTGACTTCAGGCTGTTGGTTGAATTCAATTTAATTTCTAACGCTAATGTTGCCAAAACTCGGTTAAATCAGCCGTTATGACTTCATTAAACTAACGCTACTGTACGCTCCCCTGCTCAGATACACATGTTGCTAAGTTATTGTTTTCAGTGTTCAGTAAAATTGTTAACAGTTTAGAACGCCACATTTGCTTACTACGATGTAGATTCGTTGAAAATGTGTGGTAGACTAATTGATGGCAGACCGAGGTATACCTAAGAGTTTTGAACGATTCACGGTTATTTTCATTAAACTTACAATCTGGGCAACTGAGCTTCGCTCGGTTCTGTTTCGTATCCTTGACATGTGTCGCCATCTAGTTCAAAAATTAATAGTACCTACATCGAGCGAAAGAATTCTCAGCCTTAACAACACAACTACTGCACACGAGATGGCGCGCATTTCGCCACAAAAACTCAAATAGTGTATTTTCTATTCGTTTTAGCCTTGACCTGTGTCGCCATCTAGTGTTTGCAATAAATAGTACTTACATCGACCGAAAGAATTCTGTCTTAACAGTACAACTACTGCACACGAGATGGCGCGCGAAGAAAAACGCATGAAAACTCGAAAATTCGCGTTTTCCGGGATCTAAGGCTACGCCAGATCGATTTTTCACCCCCGAAAACCCCCACATAACAAATTTCAGCGAAATCGTTAGAACGGTTTCCGAGATCGTCGGTATAAATAAATAAATAAATAAATAAATATACAAGAATTGCTCGTTTAAAAGTATAAGATTGATCGGGATATAGACCGTGATTACTTTCTTGATTCATGTAACTGCGTCGAAATATCGGGAGCTTTAGTACCTACTTTTGGAATAATGACACGTATCTTATTTATTTGAACTTTTTTGCACAAAAGGCGAACTTAATGCCATGAGGCATTCTCTACCAGTCAACCTTTGGGCAAATCAGAGAAAATTGTATCTTCTGTATAGCATACAGAAGTATAAGCAAGGTGGTAACTACATGAGTTTTCTTACCGAAACGCGAGTTGTTTCGTACTCGATATCTAGTTTCGAATAGCAGAATTATATTTTGACCAGCAGCGGGACAAGTTGGGCCCTTACACATAGCACACATACATAAACGTATTCCCATACGTGGTAGGCAAAGCAACTGCTCAAGTTTCAGTGCCACTCTTGACAATTTAAGAGGTCAAAAACAATTTTAATAATATAAAACCTCATATTATTTAAAAATAAAACATAAGGTAAACAGCTTCGATCTACAGGCCGTCTGAGAACAGTCCCCCGTCGCATGGCACTTTCAAGAAAGAACCCTCGAGTCATCGGCCCTACTTACTATGAGCACTTACCTGCCGATCTGAGAAATGAGCCATGTGACGAAGCATTTAAGCGCAAATTGAGAAACCTTTTGTTAGATAACCCCATGTACTCTGTAAATGAGTACATGGATTTGAATTTTTAATGACCGATGATATAATTATACCTATATTTCTCTGTTATATAATATTTTCTTACTTCGTGATAATTTCATGATATTGTAACTTAATTTATTAATTTTATTTAGCTTGGCATGTGTATTTTCTTTCTTTGTAAATGACGATCCTCATTTGGGAGACACAATTATTTTTATTTGGAATTTATTATGTAATTTTTGACGATCATGATGAGAAGATAAACATAATTTTGACATGTAGCAAATTTATAGTGTAATTTTTATCATGAAATAAAGAAATCTAATCTAATCTTATCTAATCTAAGTTACGAAGTTTACAGTCACATTTATGATGTAAAAAAATATTTTATATTCACTCTAAGACCAAATTAAATTATTTCATAGGAAATATTTTAATTTGTGTTTTTTAGTAGGCACACTACTATTATTTAACTATAAACTGAAATAAATGTCATATACAAAGAAAAAATGACCAAGGCCTCCAAGTGTCCGATGCTGGATCTGGATGTTATTTCAGTTTATTTTATACTAGCTTTTACCCGCGGCTTCGCCCGCGTAATAAAAGTATTCATTAAGATTTCCATTTGGATCCTTAGGTCTCTCTGTAGGTATATTTATCTGAGATTATTTCGATTGCACATAATACTTTTGCTTGCAATGATTGTAGAAATATTACACATCGACCACAGCGTAGGTAATTCTATATACGCTGGGGAAACCTTTATAAACATCCCACATAGCCCGTATTTCGACACTATAATCGGTGGGTAAAAAGTACTTTTTCTATTATCCCTTAAAATTTTTTACATTTTGCTTATACTTATCGCAAACGTAATCTTCAAGCAAGCAAACAACGATCGTCTTAGAGCACATTGATTGTAAGAGACCGCCGACCGATTATCCGTATCCCTCTAACGATACCCATATTATCCGTATCCGTATTCGTATCGCTATCGCTATCGCTATCGCTATCGCTATCGCTATCCCTATCCCTATCCCTATCCCTATCCCTATCCCTATCCCTATCCCTATCCCTATCCCTATCCTATCTATCCCTATCCCTATCCCTATCCCTATCCCTATCCCTATCCCTATCCCTATCCCTATCCCTATCCCTATCCCTATCCCTATCCCTATCCCTATCCCTATCCCTATCCCAATCCCTATCCCTATCCCTATCCGTTATCAAGATGTTCAATGATTTCTTATCAAGTGCTAAAATATAAAGTTTCATGGTTTTATCTTTTAAAATTAAGAAATCCCATACAAACTTTCAACCTCTTTTTCAACCCCTTCATCCCTTTTTTTCGAAATAAAAAGTAGCCTATGTTCTGTCTCAGGGTCTAAAGATTATCTGTTCCAAATTTCATCAAAATCGGTTGCGTGGTTTAAGCGGGAAAGCGTAACAGACAGACAGACAGAGTTACTTTCGCATTTATAATATTAGTATGGATTGCTTATTTGTCTTATGACATAGAATTCGCTATTTATGGCACATAGTTGTTTTGTGTTACATGATTTTCACATACGTAAATAACACAGCTTAGTTGTTATTAAACCTACATAGTAAATTGAAATTCATTTTAGTCTTTGACAACTCTACAACATTAAAGCGGCTATATTAAAAACTTGTCTAAAACGACAAACTTTCAAAGGTATGTTATTAACTATGTTCTGAAGTTTAAACTTGAATTAATGCAGGTATTTAAATTCTAGTTTCGCATAATATGTATATTATGAAGTACTTAGGTATGTTATTTATTATATACTCGCTTTTACCCGTAACTTACACATAGCGCCTGATGAAAAAATAACAGCGATAATTCAAATTGAAAATTACACTATAAATTTGCTACATGTCAAAATTATGTTTATCTTCTCATCATGATCGTCAAAAATTACATAATAAATTCCAAATAAAAATAATTGTGTCTCCCAAATGAGGATCGTCATTTACAAAGAAAGAAAATACACATGCCAAGCTAAATAAAATTAATAAATTAAGTTACAATATCATGAAATTATCACGAAGTAAGAAAATATTATATAACAGAGAAATATAGGTATAATTATATCATCGGTCATTAAAAATTCAAATCCATGTACTCATTTACAGAGTACATGGGGTTATCTAACAAAAGGTTTCTCAATTTGCGCTTAAATGCTTCGTCACATGGCTCATTTCTCAGATCGGCAGGTAAGTGCTCATAGTAAGTAGGGCCGATGACTCGAGGGTTCTTTCTTGAAAGTGCCATGCGACGGGGGACTGTTCTCAGACGGCCTGTAGATCGAAGCTGTTTACCTTATGTTTTATTTTTAAATAATATGAGGTTTTATATTATTAAAATTGTTTTTGACCTCTTAAATTGTCAAGAGTGGCACTGAAACTTGAGCAGTTGCTTTGCCTACCACGTATGGGAATACGTTTATGTATGTGTGCTATGTGTAAGGGCCCAACTTGTCCCGCTGCTGGTCAAAATATAATTCCGCTATTCGAAACTAGATATCGAGTACGAAACAACTCGCGTTTCGGTAAGAAAACTCATGTAGTTACCACCTTGCTTATACTTCTGTATGCTATACAGAAGATACAATTTTCTCTGATTTGCCCAAAGGTTGACTGGTAGAGAATGCCTCATGGCATTAAGTTCGCCTTTTGTGCAAAAAAGTTCAAATAAATAAGATACGTGTCATTATTCCAAAAGTAGGTACTAAAGCTCCCGATATTTCGACGCAGTTACATGAATCAAGAAAGTAATCACGGTCTATATCCCGATCAATCTTATACTTTTAAACGAGCAATTCTTGTATATTTATTTATTTATTTATTTATTTATACCGACGATCTCGGAAACCGTTCTAACGATTTCGCTGAAATTTGTTATGTGGGGGTTTTCGGGGGTGAAAAATCGATCTGGCGTAGCCTTAGATCCCGGAAAACGCGAATTTTCGAGTTTTCATGCGTTTTTCTTCGCGCGCCATCTCGTGTGCCAGAACGTGACGGAAACTTCATCCACGTAGACACACGTAGATAAGTGATAAAATTGCAAGTATCGTAGAGACCTGCAATAGAGAGCAGCAATGATTCTAATGAGGAGGCACACTGACAATTTATCCCGCCAGGCGGCGCCTGTGCATGTGTCTAGGCATGTCACTATCGTTCATATGTGAGAGAGAGAGAGAAAAAACATATCATCTTCTCGCTCTCACGTATGAAATTCATTATCTGAACAATGGACTAATAGGATGGCGCCATCTGTCATAACCTTTGAGTGTCCTCCTCCTCGCCTCCTCATTGTTTGACGTATGTTAGAAAAGTAACGAATTTTGCACAAAACCTTAAAAAAATCAGAAGTCGTCATATAAGTTGATAATTATATAAAATATTAAATCAATAAATTAATATTAAATAGGTATCCATATCCATACTAATATTATAAATGGGATAGTGTATGTGTGTGTGTGTGTGTGTTTGGGTAAAACGGAGTGACGAATTGACGTGATTTTTTAAGTGGAGATAGTTGAAGGGATGGAGTGTGACATAGGCTATTCTTGTCTCTTTCTAACGCAAGCGAAGCCGCGGGCAAAAGCTAGTATGCATATAAAATTATAATAACTTCCGAATGCGTGTCATAGACTGCGTGAGCAGTGCTGTCGTGCCCTTGCACGTTGGTTTTGCGCTACACGCACTGACGAACATTTAATTTGGTGTCTAGTTAAATTTCGTAACCCTCGCGATGAAAGTAATTTGACAAATTAACATAAATAATGACATATTCGGCGTTAACTTAAATAACTGCATGAAAAGTTATTTATATTTGATCTTTTTGCTTAAATCAGTAATATTTACGAGTCCGAGCTTTGTTCGGAAAACATATTCAAATACTTACTCGTAGCCAGTTCGATTATTTGCCCGAAAAAACCCCCAAGCTAATTTCATCTTTTCTTTCTTTCTTTCATCGAAATAATTACTTACAGTTATTTTGGAATCATTTCAGCCATTTCAAAATGTACCTACGCTTCGACATTTTATAAAATTTGTTACACGTGATAAATAAAAAGGAAATTCTGTATAATTAAATGTGAGACTTATATTTTTGACAACACAATTTTAGTGAGTGAAACCTCTCATGACAACGCGTGGTTTGGTGCGCCTGACGCGGGCCGATAAACACGTCATTCTAGGTTAGCGCCTACATTCCGATTGAATGTGCGAGCTTTTCAGTAACGAATGATCCAGTAAAAGGATTCGCCACTAGTCAAATAGGAGGCGTTATGTCGGATGTCAATCGTTAGATCGTAATTGTTTTTACTCATACTTAATACAAAGTACATATAATTATTCGACGCCAGTCAAGTCAAACCAATATTAACTTTAACAGGCAGGATAAGTAATTCCTCCGCTTTACCTAACGGGAAGGTAGAAATTGCTTTTTGAGAGTAAATCCGCCTTTTGTATAAGAAGTTTTTTTCCCTTTTTGTACAATAAACACCAAATAAATAATAATAAGGTTCGTTAAGGTTGTTCAAAGTCTGGAAGAACAAACTGCCTAAACTAGGAGCCCCGCAAAGCGGAGCCTCGTGATTTCGGTAAACGGGAAAATTAGGGTTAGAAATGTCGATTTTTTTAGGCACCAAATAATATTTTCAATGTATTAGCACAATTATCTAAGTGTCTAAGTGAATAAGTGGTGTAACAAATTCAGTACAGTAACATCTCGGACACTGGCGATCAAATATACTAATATTATAAATGAAAGAGTCTGTTTGTTTGTCACCTTCCTACACGACGAATTGACTGATTTTTAGCTCGTTGTGGAGGTGAACTACTTTTGCTCTTTCTAACACGTACCATGCTCAACGCATGGTCAACGCTTCAATTCTGCACTAAGCACACTGAATAATTATACAAATAAAATCGCCCATTTTAAATCTACCTTCGCAACATCAAAGGTTATTTTCAAATAAGTTTTATAATTTACAGCGAACGGTTAGATATTTCGTGTCTGTATAAAGCCAGCTTCAATTTAATGGAGAACTCCACTCAAAGAAAATCCAATTTTCCCTCCTCTGCGATCCGTTTCTTATTTGTGGCTTTGTGCTTTCAATAGGACATTGTTACACACACAATCTGGGCCTTTTACGATTCACTGGATTTGTGCATTGGCAATATTATAACTCAATACCGGTTATTTGCAAGTTATGAAATTATGTTATAATTATTATACTAGCTTTTGCCCGCGGCTTCACTCACGTTAAATTTAAAGTTTGCGTAAATGCTCCATACAGACTTCCACCTCCCCATTTTAGGGAAGTGGGGGTTAGAAAGAGACAAAACGTAGCCTATGTCACTTTACATCCCCTCAACTATTTCCACTTAAAAAATCACGTCATTTCGTCGCTCCATTTTGCCGTGAAAGTTGGACAAACAAACAGACACACACTTTCCTATTTAAATTAGTATGGATTTACAAAAGTTTTGGCGACTAGGCAGTTTAATAACTGGTGACCCTATATCTAAGTATGAAGTCGATAATGTCCCGGGTTCAAATTCTGGTAATTATTTATTTCTGTGATAGGTATTATGTTGGTGTAAATAATTGTAATTATTAATAAAAATATTACTTTTTAACAATAAATAATATGCAGTCAGTCACATTGCAAACATAACATTGTTGTGCTCACATGCTGTCACATTTGGAAGATTTGTGTAAAATCTGCCCAATAATAATTATTAATAACTATTTAAAAAGCACAATTATTATTCTGACTTAGGTGCACCAACAAATAATAAATTTTAAATTACCTCTAATTAAATAATTTTGAGAAAATCGATTTTATAACATGACTTCATCGAATCCTTAATATTTTTTTGTTGACATTTGGTTTTAATTCCTTGTGTCTTTAATATTGTTTATGATTATTTTTTATTTAGTTTGTTAGTTATGATAGTATAGTCGTTACAATAGATATGATTATTGTATTTTTTTCTTTATTGTGGGTATTATTTTTTTTTGTTTTGACATGTGTTGTTTTGACATTAAAGATTTTTGATTTGAATTGAATTTAATTTTATATTGCAATAAAAGTCGATTTTACGAAACCGGTTTGATAGCAAAGTTACAAGCAATCGAAAGTAAACTTTCACTTGTTATTCAAATAACATTTTAGGTCATAAATCTAAGCATGTAGTGACAAAATGAGATCACGTCTAAAATAGGCACACTCGCTCAGAATTTAAATGATATTTTTATAATGATGCCTTAAATTTGAATACAATTCTGTTTCATCCATTATTCTGCCATTTTTGTTTTATAAATTTTGTACAAATATTACCCGTTTAGCGTGTTCAAAAGAAATACCAAAATCGTTATGATATACTTTTTGCAACCGTGGAAAGAAGTAACGGGAGAGGAAAACCGAGAAATATGTATATATAATGTGATGTGTGTGTGTATGTGTGAGAGACATGAGATGGAACGAAAGCAAGTTAATGATGAGATGACGGATAATAGAGATAATTATGTATGGAATAGGAAGACATACTGCTCCGACCTTGACTAGGATAAGGGCAAGAGAATAGTGACAATTTTTGAAACTGTATAATGAAAATAGTTACAACAAAAATATCATTGAATTAAGATAGTTACGTGACCAACAATACTAAAAATTCAATTTCAATGAGCCTATTGTGTCAGCTGTTGCGAGATAAACATTGCCATCGACATTTCTTCAGATAGGCCATCTCTTTTAAATACTGGACCTTAAAAACGAGAAAACCATTATGACATGACTTCTAAAGGAGCTAAATTAAATTATCCTGCTACGACCACGGCAGAACTTACCTGCACTGAACTAGAAAGAAAGAAAGCACAAAAACCAAACGGACTTTGCTAAAATCCCACTCACATCCCTCGCAGTCCCAAACCTCTCCGTTTGAACTCTTACGTTAATCTTATGAAGTATTCAAGAAACAAAAGACAGGCGTAAAATATTTTGAATTACAATTTTTCCGTTAATATGCATGTTTAGAAAACTAAATTCATCATTCATTTGCTTCCTCTAGCGCCAACCCATTTATTTATGGTCGGTGTAGTATTTTATTTTCCTCACCTCTGTCATTTTTCGTCATTCGTGTCAGAATACTATTTCTCAGACGGGTTTATTTTTTCGTCACTCTCATTCTACTAACAGATTTATTAAGCGCACATGTATAAATCATTATGTACCTACACATCAGGATTTACTCTCATCTTACATAGCATATCAATCAATTAAGATCTGACACTTCAATCATATTTAGTTCTGTAAATAATGATGAACTGGCGCTGTAAACCGCTGTGTGTTATAGTTATAAGCCAGTTTTGACCCCAGCATAACTCTAAATTTCGTTAATATTTATACTTGCCTACATACATGCTTATACTCACACCTGTATGGGAATACAGGGGTAGAATTCAGTCCATACGGGGTAGAATTCAGTCCACTATTAGCAATTTAGGGGATGATTGAACCAATTCCACAGTCGACCTCTTCGACCCACGAGAAGAAAGGAGCTTTGAAATACTCAACCCGACACCACATGGACGTCATTTTTATATTTCCCCGATAAATAAGACTACTGAGTTCACGACCTAAACAGGCTTGGCCAGTTCGCTTGCTCCCTAATCTTGCACCGCACTCAACAGTTTGTAGTCTAGAGCTACGTGCGCATTGTTCGGACAGGTACTGCCCAAGTTTTTCTGTCCCATGTACGTGAGTGCGGGTTAACTTCCCACTACAATTTGTTAAGACAAACTTAGACCCTGGATACCTAGCCAACCACACAAATGACGACGTGGCGATGAAAGCGCAGTCTGGCTCTGTCGCACGGATTACGTCACTACACAAGAACGATAGAGAGAGCCTAGCTACGATTTACGAAGCGTAAGCGATTGTAGCTGGCTAGATGTTCTGCCCTGGTGTTAAGTATGCAACAAGCACCGTACAAGTTTCCGGAGTTTAGTGGTGACGGCGTAGATTTGTGGGAATGTGCGAAGCGTTTGATACGGGCAGATCTTGCTAATTAGGCAGAAAGTGGATACCTTGGTGTATTCCTAAGATGGTTCGTCGTTATTTTTGTTTTTTAACCCCCGACGTAAATACTAGGGGTATTATAATTAAGTTTGACGTGTCTGTCTATCCTCCTGGGTCCTGGTGACTTAAGATTCTAAATTCAAAAGCACAAAAATTTGCCAGGATCCAGGAGGCTATGGCATCGTAGCTCCCAAACGGATGAACCTATTTAGTTTCTTTTTTATTAAAGTCGGGAGTGTTCTTGGAGGTTTAGCCACATTTGATGGAAATCGGTCCACTATTTTTTTTTTTTTTTTTTTATATTGGGGACACCTTACACAGATCAACTTAGCCCCAAACTAAGCAAAGCTTGTACTATGGGTGCTAGGCGACGATATACATACTTAAATAGATAAATACATACTTATATACATAGAAAACATCCATGACTCAGGAGCAAATATCTGTGCTCATCACACAAATAAATGCCCTTACCGGGATTCGAACCCAGGACCGCGGCTTAGCAGGCAGGGTCACTACCGACTGAGCCAGACCGGTCGTCACTATGTCTGCCTACCTGCAAAATGGTACATCGTTACTTTTATTTTTTATTTCTTCATTCAGTTTTGTTCATGGTACTAATGAACATATCCAAAAATTATCTAGTACAAAGCTAAGGTCAATAAAAACAACTGCAAACTGGTTATAAAATATTAAAACATAAGTTCTGTAAACTAAAAAAGGTAGAGTTAAATCAACACTTCTTTGTAGAAATATCTCATCAGTTTCTTTGTATTTATGTCACATAATAAGTAAAGATAAATAATTGAAGCTTACAGTAATAGGGCAATTATAAGATCCGGGGATAATCGTAGTGGGCGGTAATCGTTTATGTAATTAAAGGGCGTTGGGCCGAGCGATCCAGCTATTGCGAGATGAAATGGATTTAAGACGGAAGGGGACTCCCCGAAACTGGTGTTTCGTAGAAAAAAGTCCCTATTTTCGTCCGTGATTGTTGAAATTATTGAAAATAATAATATTAGTAGTAGTAATACACTTTATTGTACAAAAATAAAAACACATATAACAGGAAAATAATAAAAATAAGACACACATCATTTGTACAAAGGCAAACTTATCCCACAAAGGGATTTCTTACAGTTAATAATTTTACACATTTGATGAACATTTTTTATGTCAAACCTTCTTTTTTGAATTTCTACAAAACGGATTAACTTTTTTCATTATTTCTTTTTGTATATAGTAGGTATAAGTGTTTACTTATTTTAGACATTATTTGTGTGTTTGTACAGCGACTGGTTTTTTTTTAATTCGATAAAAGCCTTTTTGCATAGTATTAAGCTTCAAAAATGGTAGATATTACTAGTCAAGAAAGCGGTAAAACATGCTTTATACGGTGTTCTAATCTAGGATTTTCTCTTAAACTAGGCTATAACGCCGTATATAATCACATACTATCTTATTGTTTAGCAACAATGCCCATCTAGCACTCGAGATTCTAAGTTAAAGGCAGTATCGTAGTTATTCGGCCTTTTTAATTAGTATCCTAGTGAGTTTTCCAGATTTTCGACTGTACTGCTAGTCTAAAAGAACGCATACTATCAAAAAAATCGTATATACGGCTTTATAGATTAGTATATTTGGAAGAAATTGGAACAAAATGCAAATACGTCGTTTAAAAACGTATGTATTAAAGAAACAAGAAAACGCCATTCTGTCCCTATTTACTTAAAAAAAAAAAACTTGATCTATCGATTCTTTTTGGATAGTGATAAATATAATATAATAAACTTTTACAGTACACAATAATACCTGCTCTTTTAAATTAGTCAGTAAGTAGTCAATTATTAGTATCTATTCGTCATTTTTCCTCAAAGCCTAGATGATAAGAGTGCCGTCTGTATACTAAACATACGTGTACTAATTCGGAGTTTTGTGGAAACTTTCTTACGTTGCTAATGGAAACAAGTTAGTAAGTAATGATAAAATAGGTCAATTTGTTATTTTGCTTTGAAAAAAAGGTCAATTTTTATATCATATGTCATATGTCAATCTATCGCGTCACTTCTGAGAATTGGAGGCAAAATAAATTATAATTATGTAATTTTAATGCCAAGATGAGAGGTAGAACAACAACGGGTTTTAATTGTGACCAATCTATCTGCAAAGGATTTGGATGACTATGAAATTGGCCGCACAAGATGTGAGTTAGAAAGCAGTTTACACTACCTACTACCAAATGGTTTCGCATGAATTATACATACAGTTTAGAAGAATTTCATGGTCGCTCCAAAAACCTGGCTCTTTTCTATAAAAAAATTTAGAGAAAAAGATAATATAATTGTTATGTGACGAACAGTTTGCAAACAAAAAACAATTTTACCAATTTCTATTACAGATTGTGCGAATATGTAGCAATAGTTCAGTAAGCTAAAGAGCGTCATTCACTGCGGCTGGTTATATACATGAAACAAACACATCCAAAACGCATCCAAACTCAGGAATCTTCCGTCAAAACTCGAGCTCGGAAGTTAAACGACCAAGAGGTACCTCAACCTCTGATAGGGTTCAAATACCTACGATAAAATGATTTTTTGCGAAAAATTTGGGCAAAAAGTGGTTTGGCAAGCAATTTGTCCATTCGTTTTTTGTTAAAGGAAACTTACATTCCTAGATTTACAAGAAGGAATGCCTTCATAAGCAGGTTCTGCTTAAGTATATGAAAGTACAGGGATCAAATATTCTTCTGGTCCGATTAAGCTGCTTTTCACTACGCTCGCCAAGTACCGGTCTGGTATCAAGAGAATGATGTCGAGTTTGTTGCGAAAACATTAAATCCGTCGAACTACCCTGAAATGAATTAAGCTAAGAAACAGATAACATCGAGCAATTCAGAAATGACTGGATTAGTAGCCATAAAAATCTTCAACAATGTTACAATACAAAAATTGCGATCCAAAAGTTTATAGAGAGTATCAAAATCAAAGTCAATCAAAATAATTAGTTATAAATTGAATTCGACTACAACAAAATAGTCATTTAATGGATTTTCTGGAAACAGTGGCAGATGACCCCGTAAGTTTATTATATAGGCCTAACTTTCACACGAACATGCCTATGCTTTTTGATACTGGTTATCAAAAATATGGTTATTTTCATATTCAATTTCCTATTATATTCATATTAATATTCCATGTTTGTAAAATAAAACATAGTTAAAAATGTAGACTACTACTGCCAATACTTCTCCTTCTTATTCCTCATACCCTTATCTCATTTTATGTGGGGTAGGTAGAACAGGTCTTCCTCTTTCATTCTCCTCTTTCGTCATCTCAACACTCATATCTTTCTCTCTAATATCCTATTTAACATAATCCATTCATCGTTGTTTGGATTTACCCCTCCCTCTCTATATCAACATTCATCTCTAACGTTCTCATTCTAAAATTGCAAATTATTTACTTGTTTTACTGTAAATTAAACCAAAAAGGATAACGTTAAATACTTAAACCGTGGAATATTAATATACCTCATATAGTGTTTGCTGCAAAAAAAAAACTATATACGAACAACTTTCCCACCGCAAACTACGCTAAAAAGACGTATTTGCTTTCGAGCAATAATATCTGAAAATCGAGTTAAATGTTTGTATCTCGAATAAAAATGACAATAGAAATGATGTAGGAAATGTAAACAATAGTTTTTATTGTTAAAACGTATCAAAAATGCAATAATTCAGTATTTTTCCTAACTTCGTTTGGTTTCGATCAATATTTCGCGCGAAAAAAGCCAGCTGCGCTCTCGTACTGTCAGCCACAAGCTGCGCCGGAGCTCGCAGCTCGTCACTGATGGCTTTTCCATAGCATAAAGTATCTTTCGGCTGGCGGGTGGATTGACAAAGGTTGGAGCATATACTGTTTTATAGGCTAGTTTGCAGCACTTTCACTCATTTTAAAAGTTTTTTTACGTTTAATATGACACCCATACAAAATAAGAAGAACGTATAACACTTATTAGTTTTTATAGACTAATATTGTGTTGTAAAACAATCGAGCGATACTAGGCTTAAATGACGTATTGGACATTTTTTACAGAAAAAATGTATATACGCTTTTTTAGACTAGTATCAGTTTAAAAAATGATCAAAATCTTACGCTAAAACTACGTATAACGTCTTGTTACCTTTATTTTGTCTATTATCTATATATTCCAGATTTTTATTATTGTTTTAATTAGGAGGGAACTGATTTCATACAAATGTTTAAGTGCTTTAAACTCTCATAATTATTCCTCAAAAAAAGAAAAATCAGGGACATAGCTTCAAACCATGACCAACATGCTATCTTGCCCAGCGCATTTAAAAAAAACGTCGCTATACTCGCAATCTTTTTTCCCCGCTTGATATAAAGAAACGAAACCATCGATACGAGAAGAAGGGGCAAAACTATGATGGAAATTCTTCAAATTGTGTAAAATTATTTTACCTACATAATGTAACTATCTAAGGAGGAAAATTAGGACTACCTCTGTATGGAGAATCAATGGTCCCCTATCCTCTTAAGGTCGTTTGTTGCTTGTAATTGCACTTTGAAGGAATATATACAAAACAGTTAACGTAATCTGAGTTTTCTTCGTAGGTAGGGCCAATCAAATAATTGAAATTACTTCACGATCACGAATTTTTTTTTATACCACGTCGGTTTTATGCATAGATAAAGTAGTTTCGTATGGATGCCACTTCAGAGGTGCTACATGCGCGTTGCCCACCCTAACAATCCGGAACTTACTTTATGCATAGTTTCTTGTTACGAGTTTATTTAGATTGATAGGTAGATAACTTAAAGTAAACAATTTAATATAATTATGCACAACTTAAAACTACACAAATTAATATATATTTACAAATAAAAAATGCTCCCCAGATCATCCTCGGAGGTGATGGTGCCCAGTAGGCTGGCAGCGTTGCCTTTTTGAATGGCCAAACTTATTCGCTGGCCAAAGTAGCTGCAAGCCCTCTAGATTATTTCACACAAACTTCACATATTACGATAGACAGATAGAATATTCTTTATTGGCACACCTCAGCAAAAGATACAGAAAAAAGATACAGTGGAGACAAAACAAATGATTGTGAATGATTATTGATTTCAGCTACTTAATAAAAATAAGAATGTTTTCATTTCTTTATAAAGTCACTTTTGTGTGAAAGACTAGTCTGTTTAATTACGTCTTTAACCAGATTTAACTATTTGTATCTTGTATCAATTGAATCAAAATTCCTGTAATTATATCATACTGCTTATAAAATTAACAGCACCAGTTAAGATTACGGAAAGATCTTCCTATGCAGTTAATACGAATACTTAAGTTTCGATAAAATTAACACAGGTTGGCAAATAGACAAAATAGTGGAATCTCACAGCACTAACTCAGCGTGAAATACGAGGGACGTGCCAGATTATGATAAGACTCCAACCCACTAAATCATTGGATTTTCCGGTCCGCAGCCGACGCAAATTTAAGGAGGATCCCTTGGAGTCATGGCTTACGGCTGTTTACATAGATGTTGAAACAATGCATGCCACATGTCATGTCAACGAGTATTAGAATAGGCTACTAGACTCATATCGAAATTGGCACAATAAATTATTGTTTTAAGTAAGTAAGTAAGTAAGTAAACACTTTATTGTACAGGAAAATAATACAGCACATAATATTTAAAACACAGTAATAAATTCATTTATTTATTATTTATTTGGAATACAATGTCAATATTTAAAATAAAAAGTTTCAGTACAAAGGCGAACTTATCCTTTTTGTTTTCTATAGAATTTGACTTAAGAAACCAATGTTTATAAGTTTGGTGTATTAAAAGTGAATGATGACTACGTTTTTTTTTTTGGACACCGAAAACGCTGTCGGCGATATAGTGACGTCATAGGACTCATAGGATTCCAACCTAACTCTATGTGGAATCATAAATGACATTAGTGCTTTACAGTCATGTAGCCTATAATATATGACTGTTTTGACGTTTTCCCTAGTATTTCGAACAGAAAATCTGTAAAAAATTATCTAAGAATTGAATGATCAAGGGATTGTCCAAAAGAATATAATGAGTCGGCGGCTACTGAGTTTACTCTCTCAAATAATCTCTTAGTATTGCAATACAATACAATGAAATACAATATACTGCGAAAATTCTGTTGGTGACTTCCTCGTAGGCCACGTCTTTGCCTAGGCTAGTCTGTGCCCGCGAGTAAGACCATTAAAATGTATAAAAAGAAAAGACTAATAAAAAGTGCGTTTGTAATTTGTCAAAATTAAGTATAGGATCATGAAGGGGATCATTTCAAGTCACTGCTCTGAAATATTATAATTGAGCTGTAGGTACTTGTTACATATATAAGTACGTATTTAAATTACAGTAAATATAATATCACGTTAATTAAACCATTAATTAGACTTGATGTTGTAGATACATAGAGTTCACGTAAACATTAGTCTTTGGAGACATTTTAATGCCTAATGAAACTTAATATGTATCGTTCATAATATTAAATTATTCTCATAAGATAAATACCTTCTCCTTATTAGATCTGATTAAGATATTCTAAAATTAATAATAGGTATTATGTATACTAGCCATACATTTAATTATAAAATGTACTACATAAATTTGCACTACATGGAACATTATCAACCTAAGTTAAACTTTAATGAGACATATTTACCAATATATTGAAAAACGGATATATCTATGTTTAGGACACTTTTTGTTTCCTCCTAGTCGCGATTCTACACAGCTGAAGTTTATCACATGCGATATTGAAATGTATGGAAATAATCTAATAAAACATTAGATTATTAACATTAACATTATTCTCTTTATTCATTTCAATTCTTAGGCTAGGCTTTTCTTATAATAAATGATTATAAAAGTAAAATACAAAACCACATACAAAACAATACAAAATATATAAACACATTATAAAAAACCTAACCTAGGGTGCCGCCAGCGGGCAGGGCCCAAGCTGCCGGTGGTTAGGGCTGCAGAGAGAGGAACCGTCGGACTATCCGCGCCTACATTAACATTATTATTATTATTAACATTAGATTTAATTAGTGAATAATAGATTGGTGTTTTAATTGTGTAATGTGTTATTTAATATCTAGGTTAAGTTAGGTATAGTTTACAACTAGGGAACAAATCAAATTATTTTGATGAATATTTTTACTTGAAAAAGAGAACAAATCAAAAAATATTCAACAAAATAATTTGATTTGTTCCCTAGTTATATAGCACCATCTCTCTTGCTATATCGTAATCCTGCAAAGGATTCATATAGGAGGTGCAAGCACTAATTGTTCGCCCTTAGAGTTGGTCAAAAGGCGCCTAGCTTTATCAGAGACAAAGAGGATCGAGTATTATAGAGAGTTACTGTCAAAGTAAAATTTGTAATCACAGTGCAATCACAGTGCAAAGGCCCATATTCTAAGCTTGATATGTTTTAAAATGTTAAATATTAATATTAGCGCCATCTAGGCTTAAAACTTTTTTTCTTAGAACCTCAATTCGTTTTGACAATTTTTCGCCTTACGCCAACTGTGCGATATTCTCTGCAAGCGACCTTTACGATCGGGTTCCCCGTGAGGTTTTGTTTTAAAATGTTATGTAAGCTAATCCGTAATATTTCGATCCGCTGCTGGAACTATCTCGGTGTGGCTGTGGGTTTGCAGGCTACCGTGCTTACCTTTTTGCTGTACGACATCGGTACTCGAGGTACGTTTTGGAAAATGTTGGCTTGAAGATCTTTATCTTTACTGTGACTTCGGCGGTCTATGACGGAGTTATATACCTGGGTTCCCTCATTCAGGGAGATGGCGAGATCGACAGAGCAGTTCAACATTAATGCAGGATGGATGAAATGGCGACAGGTTACAGACAACCTGTGATCCCCGAATTCTCAGGCTGAAGGGGAAAATTTATAAATCAGTTATCCGACCTGTCGTCCTGTACCTGGGCCACCAAGACGAATGATGAGAGAAGACTGCATGTGAATGAAATGAGAATGTTGCGATGGATGTGTGGTGTGACAAGACTGGATAGGATTCGGTGAAATATAAGTGAAAGTAGCGCCAGTGACAGAGAAATTGAGAGGAAGTAGATTAGCATGGTATGGGCTGTAATGCGGAGGGATGAAAGCAATGTTATAAAACGAGTGGTAAATATGAAAGTGGATGGATACAATGGTAGTGGAAGGCATGGATGGAATGTGTGAACAACGATATGAGAGTGAAAGGTATTAGTATGGAAATGACGGCTGATAGAGAGAAATGGAGGAAGATGATCTGCTGCGCCGACCCCAAATAATGGGAAAAGGGCAAGGGAATGATGATGACGGAGTTATATATGTCTTTGATCAGAGATAACATACACTAGAGAAATTTCGTCGGATACCACGGCGGGCGTGTGGTCTAATGGTAAAGTTCCACACAACTGAACTTTACCACATTTTAGTGGTAACCATAAGAATGGTACAAACTGGCGATGTGTAAATTTATTATCATGCGGTGCCTCCATAACTACTAATAAGGAGAATAATAGTGTTCCGAGAGAGAGTGCACATATGTAAACCCAATCATTTCCAAAATAAAGTGGACATTTGCATACAAAATTGTAGGGAAAAGTTGTAAAAACCATGAAACCTATTCAACGCATATATGAAAAGGAATTTGAGGCCTTGAAAGACGAAGCCACCATCAGCGAATATAGGACCACACCGCACTGAACATCAACATCACCACCACGCCCACGCTAGCCCAAGCTGCCGGTCGCATTCACTGCGGCCCCGAAACCCGGCCCCGCTCAAACGGTATCACCGTGGCTAGGGGTCGCGGTAGAGCTAGCAATCACCAGATCGCCCAGTCGTCCCCAAAAAGACAACGGCAGACCGCCCCACGAGGATGGTGTGCGCCCCGACACAGCCCCCACAGCGCCCAGCGCCGAAGGGGCCACTCACACCCCAACACGGGTGTCGAACGAAGACTCATCACCGCGAATCTAGGAAGATTCCTGGAAACAAAAATGTAAAAGACGCACTGTATAAGCGACGATATAAGGCGTTGATGGTCGAAAAAAGTAGTTTTGCAAATATCGATGACATCGAGTTACCTCCAATTCTTTCAGAGGGTTTTCTTATAAGCGACAAATACAATATTTATATATTTGCTACACCTCTAGCTCGAGAAACCGTCCAAAAGACTACAACGTTTTTGGGCGATAGGACCTTCAAGGTCACACCTGTGCCGTTTTTTCAATTATATAAGGTGGATGCGGATTTACAAAGATATGCAGAGGAGGGTACTAGAATTGTACCAGTAGTGTATACTACCTAAGAAGGACCAAAATACGTACGAACTGTTATTTTCAACAATCACGGAGAAACTGTCATTAAATATCGTACAATTGTACGATTTCTCAATAATCCTATTAACGAAATAAAATAGGATCCTTGCGGAAATAGGGTTCTGGCGGGTGTTTCAATTCAATAAGCTTGAATCTGAACTGTGCCGAAACGCCGAACAAAATCGACGATCTCCTTTCAGAATAAAATAAAATGCAATATTTTTTAGAAACCTCACCACAATGAAAGGAAAAATACAAAAAGAAATTTCCTCGCTGGTATTCGAATCCACCAGTCCCAGGATCATTCCATGAGAGTTCTCTTCTCCTTAATGGACCCTAAAGAAAGACCTGCAAATGCTTAAAAATTTGAATTTCTTGGATTAAGATTGAGTTACGTACTTACCATAATGAGGTCTGAGCTTTATGAGTTTTCTTTCAGAAGACGGCATTGGCGCGACCCTAGTTAATTCGATAAATAACACCCAAAAAGGCCTTAATTTTTCGCCTGACGAAATTATCGTTAAGTACAGAACTAATCTTGTTACGCGAGACAATCATGCGTTAAGATGATTTATCTTCGAAAATTACTGATTCACTTCTTATTTTATCTTGCGTTATCCCGGTATTAGCCTGGGGTTTGCTTTGGAAACTAACCCCAGAATTTGGTATAGACACTTCTTTGCCGACTACCCAGAGGGTTTAATGTCCTGAGTCCGATATCCTCACGATGTCTTTCACCGAAACTGGGAACCATTATGACTATATAATTTCCAAAAAACTCACGACCTCTCGGATTGAAAGTCGCACGATCTTAGGCATCAATAGTCTACCAACGCTTCTCGAAAAAATATTGATAGTATTAGATTTACATTACAGAACAGTCATACATTTTACAGTTGTATGTAAATGTAAAATTTTCAATCCTCTTTTTGTAAAAAAAAGTTGATTAGCACTGCGAAGGTTAGGTAAGATTAAATTGTAATAATTTCACCTCTGTGAGGCATAAAGTTGAAGCAATAAAAAAGCTAAAACATGTTAAGCCCCATTGAGTTTTCAAATTAGATTCTTCTTAATAGAATCCAGCATTATCCATGGCATAATTTACGAAGACATTTAAATTGGAAAGGTAACGACTAAGTGGTTACTTTATGTGTCTGTCTCATTAAAGGTCACCTCTTTTTCACATTGAGGCAGTTAAGGCACTAGTTCCACGGAAGGCGACAAGCTATAAATTATTTTGTAGCTGGCAGTGGTGTAGGCGATGGGTTAGCAACCTGTCACTCTGATATCACACATTCATTTTATTCTATCCCCTTTTTTACTGAAAGTGACGATAAAACTTGAGCAAATTCATATCCTGTCTACTTTCTTTGGAAATATAGGTATCAGTTCAAGCCAATTAATTATATAAAAGAACATAATAATACATTACAATAACAAAACATTACAAAAAAATACTTAACTAAACTTAATCCAACACACTGACTTACATTTAGATACATCAGTTTAAGTATTCATTTTTGTACTTCTAGCTCAGCAGGAAAAATCGTCATCATCAAATTCTCTAGCCCTTATCCCTTATCAGAAGCAAAATGCGTGTCGGTGAGATATCCTTTGAAAGTATATTGATTTTAAAATTACTGATAAAAATCACTAGCTGATGGCCCATTGTCAACGACACTCTTTACTCGCATTCGGTATTTCATTACATAATTTCAATAATCTTATACGTTGAGAGATCAACTAGTGTTGCCTGTAACCGCCAGTCGCATTCGGACAGTCACTATATGGCCAGAACTACACAATTTTATTACTGCTCGTCAACTCGTTTCTATTTCTAACCGCCTCTCGGTTGTCACCGGCGGTGGGACAAGTGCGTTGGTTTTAGGTTTAATACGATGCTACATTATAAATTAGGGGTTTGTGCGTTATGAAAACAACACGTACTTATAACTGTTTATGTAATTTGAATTTGTAGAATGTTCTTAATAATTATTTGGTAAGGGTTGTCGTCTATTATAATAACCTTGAGATTTAGGTCAGACACGATAAAATAAAAAATAAATTGATTAAAGAAAATTAGTGAAATTGATTTGAGTAAATTGATTATTGAGTAATTTTGTAATTTTAAATCGTGTTCATGAGTTAAGTGTTAATTTAAAAAAATCAAAATGTGTAAAAACGATTTCGTCCGGGATTTCAGAGGGGTTCCTGAAATCTCAACTCGGAGGTGAAATGAAAATGATACTTAAGCAGAGGAAGGTGAAAATTATTCAAAGATTAATCAGTTCCTACAAGGAAAAACGCCGTGAGTGGGCGTTTACTTATTGCCCGAATGAGCAATGTAAATCTTTGCCACTCTCAAATTTGAGCGAAGCCAATCAATTGGGTATGACAATAAAAAAAAAAACATTTTTTTCCTCTTTATAAACGTATATTTTATAATAATATAGGCCGTCATCGCTACTTAGTAACTATATAAAAAAGTACTATACTACTAAAAAAAACTACCGGTAACCACTCGGTAAAAAAAAATAGTATAATACTGAAGACTTGAATATAGTAATTATAGTGAGGTAAAACATTGAATAATCAAAAATTGTAACTGTTTTTTAGGCCGTTCACTGCAAAATTAATATAGCTGAACATAATCCATGATATTATAATTTAAACCTATTTTACAAAATATTAAATATCACACATCTTGTATCACACAGCTGCAGTGATTTTTCTTGTAGCGCTAAGTTCCTGATATTGTGCGTTCAACCATTATCAGATTTTTGACGTCCTACAAAGTAGGTATGTTGTATCTTTTCTATAGCGATTTCAACTAAACTTTCTGTCATAAACAACGCTGTGGCCTTGGTATTCAAGCGTCAGAGAAGGTGATGTATCTTCAAAATATATGACTGTACTTTTTGTAAAAGTTTACAACTTCACGCGTGTGATTTATAGCGGGAAGGCTCACTTACAAAGTAGCTGTTGTATAAATTCCGGTTGTACCTGGCGTTTAATAATTTCCGGAGCTATTTGTGCATTGTTACGGAAAAAACTACATTAGGTTTATGGATCTGGCAAAATACCTAAAAAGTTTTAATAAATTCATGAGAGCCTGGACAAAAAACCTTTTTTTTTTTAGAAAAATGTTTATATCTTTTTTGTTTTTTGCTAGGCGTATATAGAAAAATATGCGCTCTAGAAGTTAGATAATAAAATGCTTAGCTTAGTTTACAATTGAGAAACTTGAAAAATGTATCAAAACGTAGTTAATATGGCATAGAATAGCCACATTAGTGTTACAGTGTATATTTATCTAAATATTTAGCAGAGACAAAGAACAAGACTATTTTATACCCAGTTTTGCAATAAAGAAACAACATTTGCTTAAAAACTATCTAATATTTTGGAAAGTTTTTATTTTAGTACTCGCCGCTCGGCTGTCTCAATAAGTTACGCATTCAGTATTTAATTCTAGTAGGGAAACGCTTTCGTAGTTTAAGTAAAACACTAATTGTAATCACGTAAACTTTAATCAGCAACTGTGAATAGTAGACTATATTAATACGACAGTAATTTTAAGTCTAAAGTAGAAAGAAGTTTTAAGAACCACTAAGAGTTAAGTACTTATTTATAAACGCAAGTTAGGACGCGTATACAAACTGTAGTCAAGACTAGTTACCTACTATGTGGATTCATATTTTTGATAATTTTAAAACAGAAGATTGTTATTTAGTCTTAAACCAGTTAAATAAGAATAATCTTAATTATGAGTTCAATCCTAGAAATATTATAGTCAATGCTTTAAGTACCTGGGTACATAGCCAAGTCACCAAACGCTAACGCTCATTCGTTAGCGAAACGCACCTGTTATTGTCGCACTAAATGTTAGTATAGTCTACTGTTAAAGTTTACTGCCGGCGTAGCTGAATGGCAATCGTCGACGACAGACGCCGACAAAAATGCAGTCTGGTGCAATACGCAAGAGCGATAAAGATATATAGCTACGAAATAGATATTATCGTGAGCGTTTGTGCATTTGGGTACGTACCCTGATTACCATAATGTTTTTTTTAATTACCTACATCTCGCCGCAGTATAATAATACTACGAAAGCGTTTCCCTGCTAGAATTAAAGACTGAATGCGTAACCTACTGACTATTCAGACAGCGGCGAATACTAAAAAAATAACTTTGAATTTGTTGCCGAAGTATTAGATAGTTTTTAAGCAAATATTGTTTCTTTATTACAAAACTGGATATAAAATATTAGTCTTGTTCTTTTTTGTTGCTAAGATAGCTTAGATAAATAATATACTGCATTACACTGATGTAGAGCTATTCTATGCCATATTAAGTACGTTTTGATACATTTTTCCAGTTTTTAATTGTAAACTTAGAACAACATTTGTACCATTTCGGTTACAATTACGCCCCGACTTTGTATAAAAATCATCTAAGACCGTCATTTACGACCCTATCAAATCATGGGTGTAAAGGACGTTATAACATTTTGACGTGTCCTTTACAACCATCTATCTTCTAAATCGTTTAGTTTATCACTACGGTTGCTACACTAGGTTAAAGATACTCGTAATCTGCATATTTTTCTTATACTCGTCACAAATATAGGTCAAAAAAATAAAAAAGTGGGTTTATCTTTCTCTTGGAAACCTGCATTACATGTCCTTTACGACAATTGAACCCAAAGATATCGATTACTAACTCATTTTCGCCAAAATGTCCTTTACGCCAATTGAACCCAGAGGTATCGATATTTATTCCGCAAGTGATCGCACTGTAGCGATGAGTCCACAGAGTCAGTTTGTTATATAACTTATTTATAAATAAAAAGTCATTTGACTTTTGAAATCGTCTTTAGACGTCTAGTTAAACTCCATTAGACGAGAGGCAAAACGTACGAAATGCCAGAAATTAAAATACAATTTTTCTTATTCCTCACCTAATTCACCAATAATCATTACTTTTGGGATGAGAAAAGACAACTTAGAATCTAAATTAGTGGAGAAAGCTCGCAGACTATTAGTTTGAAATTACTTAACTGATTTCCATAAAACCTATTTACTTCCATCCTAAATAAACCAAAGCTTTTAGGCACACAAATTCATGCAAATTTGTTTATCCTTTTAGAAACTAAAAGGCCTTGTGTATGTTACATAGAAAGCGTAGATAAAATTTGTACGTGGGTGTTTAAATATACGGCGAGACTGTCCTTGCCATATGATCTGTTAGACCAGTCATACTCTTAACAACATGCCTCTATAACAAGAAATTTGAGTATTTATAAACATCGGAAAAATATAAAAAAGGTTTTGACACGTATGTACCTACTTCAATACAACAAGAAATTGTAGTAAGTAATTTATATATCCCTTTTTTTAGCCGTTACCAACGATTTAATACGGGACTGACAAAGCCCATACAAAAAAGCGTACCTCTGAAATGTATGGGCCTTTTAGGCTTAAAACTAGATAGCGCTGTTTCGCAGCCTGGAAGTGGCCAAAATCATATGTTCCCCAAATAGTTTTGCCTGTTTTTTTTTTTGAAGAAAAAATGACATATTTCTTTATTTTAATATCATGAAATCACGTCAACACATTTTGAAAAAAAAAACAATCGTAAGCATCATCATCATCAAATGTAGTTATGATAGTATTTAATGTGTCGCTTAAATTTTTATTTTTATTTTAAATTAAATAAAAATCCATACTAATGTTATAAATGGGAAAGTGTGTGTGTCTGTTTGTTTATCCGTCCTTCACGGCAAAACGGAGCGACGAATTTATGTCATTTTTTAAGTAGAGATAGTTGAAGGGTTGGAGAGTGACATAGGCTACTTTTTGTCTCTTTCTAACGCGAGCGAAGCCGCGAGCAAAAGCTAGTTCTATATAAATCATCCTTGGCCGTTACCGAATGACATTCATTTCTGAAGCGTTTCTCCTCCTTATGATACTGACTGTACATGTGACTGTTAGTTCAACTGTTGTTCAGCTGGGTTAGGCAATATCCGGCATGTGAAAGCTTCACAGCTGCATCTAGTCTGTAGACTTTATGACTAGAAACTGTGAACTGTACGTAGGCAGAAACCTAGCAAGAGAAAAATGAAGAATTCATCTCTAGAGATGGATTCGTAATTTTTTCTTAACCTCTTTCTGTTATAATTCCATACACGCACGAACCTACATACGGATTTACAGCTCAATTTACATGCAATTATCTACGCAAAAAGAAAATAGTATCCAGGAATCAATTTAATAAAAAGAAAGCCGTTTTATTATTTCATGGCACGTATATTGGTAATAATTTTTTACTTGCTGTAGGTTAGTTTTAGTTATTATCTTAGTGTTTAATGTACATACTAACTAACATAGCTTTTAATTTTACTTTTGTACTAACATCTTATGGATCAATGATGGATCTGAAATAAATGAATTTTATTTATTTATTATTATTGGAATCAATTCAGTGATATCATTCAATCACCCATGTACGTAAAATTCACAAAGTAATTATATATACAATATGACCGCGGTATGATAAAACAGAAAAATATTACTTAACTGTGTTCATAAATAATCTGACGTAAATAACATACAAAGTAACATAAACACACAAACTATTTAATCAAAAAACATAACTTTTATTTAAAACAGATATTTAAACAACAAAGCTATAAAAAAGGCTCCTGTGACATTTTTAGCTGAAAAATGGTATTAAATTTAATAATAAATAATATTATTCATATCGTTACATCTCACGTACCGTATGTTTTTTCGTTTGAAATACACACCAGATTTCACAAACGCCAGCGTGTCGATCGCAAGCGAATCTTTCAGAGTCAGTTTCATTAAAATTCCAGGCCGTCTCCGTCACAAAAGAACTGACTCCCGTCATATTTTTAATCTTCTAGCTGAACAATGAGGATAGCTTCAGCGAACAGAGAAAACGCTTTTACAGATAACATCTACAAAGTCGACATGACTGACCACAGACTAGATTTTTCGTCTTTAAAATCACGCTTAAAACTTTCAGATAGTAAAACATTTTCTTCAGATTTTAATAACGAAGTTGCCTAGTGTTTCAGATACGTACACACATTAACTTATGTCGGCATTAAGCTGCGGATTACTCTTCTATATTGCTCAGAGAAAATATTTAATATTTATGAAATTTGGCTTTTATTTGCGTACCTAATATTAAGAAGGCGACAAATGTTGATACATACTAACTATTTCGTCATCCATCTTTAATGCTCAATAGTTTGTATTATTTGTCAACATAATTGTATCTATAGAACGCCGCCATATGACGGTTCTCAAACAACTGCTCATAAATAGTTTGTTTTGCCAGGTAGTGTTTTCGTATGTTATCCAATTTGTGATGAAAACTAAAAACTTAAAATTAGGTTTATTGAATGCCGGTTCACTCGGAACGCGCCATGATGAGTTTTTAGTAGCCCTTAATCGATATCCTGTGGACATTTTAGCTATAAACGAGACATGGCTACGTACTGGTGAGGAGCTGCGCGCCCCGGCTCCGCCCGGGTTTCGGCTGCGTCACACGCCGCGCCCGGCCGGCCAGCGCTCACGCGGCGGGGGTGTCGGATTTTATATAGGCGAACATTTAAGGCCGCGACTACTTAGGACGCCGACGGCGGCGGGTGTGGAACAAATGTGGCTTGGTTTATCTCTCAATGGTAGTAAGATAGCTATAGGGACCGCTTACCGGCCCCCTTGGCAAAATGTTGATATTTTTCTTGACACATTATCTGAGGCAATATGTTCACTATCGACATATGACCATGTAGTTTTACTGGGGGATTTCAACATAAATATACCTTACTTGCTCAGGATCCCAATGTAATTAAGTTATCAGATTTTTTACGCACACAACAACTATTACAATTTGTTAATGAACCTACTCACTTTACTGATCACTCAGAAACTTTGATAGATTTAATATGTTCAAATACAAAAATAGGATGTGTAGCGGTGTACTACATTCCCGATCTCAGTCACCATGCGTTCATAACATGTCAGCTTAACATTAAGAAAAATAAGCCAGTCCCGCGGTGGTCAGTGTACAGACCGCTTAAGGATATTGATTTAGACAGGTTTAATGCTGACCTTGAAGCTATAAACTGGGATCGCTTGGTGTGTGATAACGTTAATGATACTCTCTTCCATTTCAATGATTCCATTTTACAGCTTTTTGACCTTCACGCGCCTTTTAAAAGAATTTTAATAAAAAAACAGCATCATCCCTGGATCACTGATACAGTTAGAGAAATGATGCGGCTGCGTGATGTGGCGCACGCTAGATTTCGCCGAACTGGCCTTGAATCACATAAGCAATATTATAAGGATTTAAAAAACATTGTTAACACAGCTCTTTTTACTGAAAAGTCAGCCTTTTTTCAAACATACATAACGAATAATCAAACAAACCCCAAAAGTCTGTGGCAAAACATAAAAAATAACATCGCCGATTTTAAAAAACGTAATGATGTTTTTTTTACCGCCTAACTTTAACGACCCGAATCAGATTAACTCTCACTTTCTTAATTTACCCTCAAGAAAAGGTGTCACCATAGCCAGTTTAATGTATTTTGAACTACACAGATTTGGTTCTGCGAATTTCACGTTGAAACCAGTAGATGAGGGCACTGTGCTGAGAATAATTAAGTCGTTTTCAAGCAACGCCGTTGGTACTGACAACATCACGTTGGACATGGTTGAACTCACGTTGCCTAAGACTTTACAAATCATTACAAATATCATCAACCAATCCATCAGCACCGGTGTTTTTCCGGATGACTGGAAATCGGCTATAGTTCGGCCTATACCCAAGACAACTGAACCTACTGACTTAAAGGACCTCAGGCCTATTAGCATCCTTTGTTTTATGTCGAAAATCCTGGAGAAAGTAGTATGTCGGCAATTAACGGATTTTGTAGAAACGAATAATATTTTGCCAAGTAAACAATCTGGGTTTCGGAAAGCACGCAGCACAGCCACAGCACTCCTTGACGTAATCGATGACATACTAACAGGACAAGACAAAGGTGAGGCATCTATCTTAGTGCTCCTTGATTTTTCACGTGCCTTCGATACTATAAATATACCGCTACTGTTGTCTAAGCTTACTTATTATGGTTTCGACGGCAGAACCATAAAATGGTTCGATAGCTATCTCTCTGGGCGTTCTCAAAAAGTTGGATTGCGTAATCGCTCTGGACTAACGGATTACTCTTTAAACTCATCTGTAAATTGTGGAGTCCCGCAGGGTTCAATTCTGGGTCCGGTTCTGTTTATCCTGTACGCGGCAGACATTACGAGCTGCATAAAGAACTGTCACTATCACATGTATGCAGATGATGTACAAATTTACAAAACGTTCCATCCCCGGGAGACCAAGACTGCCTTGGAGCTGTTGAATCAGGATCTCGATCGTATTGATCTTTGGTCAGGGCAGTGTGATTTAGTTCTTAACCCCAACAAGACCAAGTTTCTGGTGCTTGGCACTAAAGGCCAAGTAGACAAAGTCACCAGTTTTGACCTTAACGTAATGCTCGGAGGAAGTCGCCTCGAACGTGTCACCCAGGCACGAAACCTTGGACTACTCTTAGACGAACGTTTACGCTTTGAACAACATGTACTCGATGTAACTAAGAACTGCTTTTATCGACTGAGAGTATTATACCAGGTTCGTCAATACCTCAGTGTCGACCTTCGAATAAAATTATGCGACACCTTAATACTATCCAAACTTAACTATGTCGATACTGTGATTAACGGTTGCTTGCTCGCTCGTTCGAGGGCGCTCCTTCAACGCATCCAGAATGCTTGCGCCCGCTTTTGTTTTCCCATCCCTCCACGTACTCATGTTACTCCTTATATTAATAGTGGCAAGATGCTAAAGATGGATTCACGTCGGTCTTTACACTTCGCGTCCTTACTTTTTGGGATAATAAATACCAAGCAACCTCATTACCTGTTTGAAAAGTTATCGTTTTCCTCCCGCCCGACGAGAGAAGCGATTCGACTCCTCTGTTCAAGACACGGCAGCTCCGCAGCATTTCGTGGCAGTTTTCGCTACTCTGCCACGAAGTGCTGGAACAACATACCCCCTCCCATACGCAACTGCAAAACATTATTTTCCTTCAAACTTAAATTCAAGCAATACCTTTTTAGCTTGCAACTGCCGTGTTCTTCGAGTTCCGTACATCACATTTAGGTAATTTAATGCAAGTAGCCATTAGCCGTAACACTGTGCGTACCTACCTAATACATACTTAAATGACTTTCTCTATGTCAGAACGGCGTTACAACGATAACTATGAGTATGAGTGTTTAGTTGTTTAAAATCTGATGACTATTTAATTTTATAAACTACTTAAACGTAATATTTATATATTTTACTTTATTATATATTTAATACATTCACAGACCTGTTTATATATTATTTAAATAATTGCTATCCACTTCCTTATTTTAATCAAATCACTTTTTTTTTTTGTTCCTTATATTGACACTGCCTTTAGTTTTCTGAGCTATCTTCTTACTTCCTGGGCTTCACGGAAGACCAGCGCTGTAGCATTATATGCTGGAGCATATGCTGAGTGGAGTCCTTTTGTGGCCTCTATCTGCAGCATCAGCACCTTTTGTTGTATTTAATAATAAGCAATATAGTTTTAAGTATTTAGTTCCTAAGATCTCTTTTTTTTCTTTATTTTTTAATGTATGTGATGCTGTATGATGGTTTCTGCAATAAACGTTTTTCTATTCTATTCTATTCTATTCTTAACTCAAATTAGATAATGTCTCCTTTGAACATTATGAGTATATATATGCACGAGGGAGCCATTTGATTTATAAATCGGAAAAAATATCATAGCTGTATGTTACAGTTAAAGTATGTTACATTAAAAAAAAAACTTTATAAAAAGAACGTAGTACCTACCATAATTTTAAGATAAGTAACATTTTTGCGACAGGTACACAATTTTCGCACTTGACTGTTGTACATACATTAATAACCAATGTAATCATTGACCTTTAAACCTGAATCTTCCATTCTATAAATTATTTCTTTAAAATTACTTCACTCATTTGTTTCATCTTAATATTAGAGTTTCAGCAAGTTGCCCTGTTTATAAGCATTTATAAAATAACATTAAGACATTTTTTTACAAGTTATATCGCAAATCTTATATAAAATCATAATGGTTTTCAGAAAATTGAATTCTATGCCTGAGGGTTGATTTAGCTTAAAATTGCGTAAAATTGTTTTGATTTCTTAGTATCTAAAATATTATCTAATTTACAAAATGACAACTTCTAGGAATATTTTTCAATACACTTAAAATTTTACAATGTGCTCTACATCTGATAATTGAAATGAATTTTACTTCTTACAGGGTGAATTTCAAGATATCAAAATATTCGTCGGCGCTGAAGAGAGTATTATTGATAATATATGTAAAACTGTGAGTATCCATTATTGCATATCTTTAATATTAACGTTAACGATTACCGGCGAGATAATAATTATTTCTGCTAAATGATTATTTTGAGTTCGACTACAGACTACAGTAAATGAGAACATTTTTTTTGTTCGATTGATTCTGGTGTTCTCATATATAAAAAAATAACAAGAGAACCTAATTAATTTCTATATGAGATGAATTTTATTACACTACCGTAAGACTTATTTTATATTACATGGGAATTTTTGTGATACGGCTAATTTGGAATAATGAATCATTAAAAATCATAATTTTTACACCGATATTATTTGTACTCTATATTTTGGTTATACATGTCGTTTGATAAAGTAATTTTTCAACTTTGATGGTTTTCAGGATTTTAGGCTACCCGGCAGTGTATGTATTGTTTACAACCTTTACGCATATTACAGCTTCGTGTCTTCTCTTAACTGACGCAGTGGAAAATGTAAATAATGTGACCTTCCTGAGTAAAAAGTGCCATGTTGTCTCTTACAAACTATAAGGATGAAATTTGCTCTTACTTTTATAAATGAATAACCTGTTTAACAATGTGGTACCTTTTACTTGAGAACGGCACATAATGATATTAATCGACTTCGGCACAAATATACGTTTACGCACAAGAATAACAAATAATACAAATCTATTAATTATCAATTGTTTCTTATTTTTTTAATAAAAATAAACAAAAAAAATAAAAAATGTGTTTTTTATAATAAGAAAACAATTGGTACGATTGGTAGCTTTAAGCGCATATTTCACAGCATGACAGCTACCTATATTTTAATATTATTATCAGTTCGCACACCTAATAAAATTATCAAAATAAATGCGTAATTTACCTACAGTTATCATGCACCTCTTATAAATCCGCGTAGAATATACGTGCATTGAAAAATCGCCATTCACTGACGAATTAGCATCAAAGTGAAATGAATGCATGATAAAATTACACTATGAATCATATGAGTCATTGCTAAAATTATGTTTATCTTCCCATCATGATAGTCAAAAATGACAGAATAAGTAAATTCTAAATAGTAAAACTAATTGTATCTCCCAATGAGAATCGCAATATACAAATAAAGAATGTCAATGAAAATAAAATTAATAAATTAAATTATATGAAGTAATTCAAGTTAAATATAATAAAAATATAGAAATAATCAAATGAAACACAGAATTTTACAAAACAATAAGACAAGCTTTTAAAATAAAATCAACAAATACAAATAACAATTATCTTTTATTATTTTTGTGCGTAATCGACATGGTTTTCGAGAAGGGTTGGAAAGTGTTTAACTCTTCAATGTTTCTTTTGTAGGCTGGTAAACCGGCTGGGGACTTTGGTGTAAGTGTTAGTTTTATTTTCATAACAATGTAATCAGAACAATATCTATAAATTATTTTTAAAAAAACTTTAAATCTGCTGTGAAAAAAAAACGGCCCTGTCCATGAACGCGTGTAACTTTAGATCTGTTACATGTGGAAAAGTAAGACCATTGAAAATAATTATTGAATATCATATTTTAAGTAATTTTATTTCAACACATTATTCGCGAATAAGTAATGAAATTCTAAGTAACAATCGATAAAACATTCTCAGATCATCAGATCAAAAGTAATTATTAAAAATATAATTAATATATTATCTTCTACATTGTTCTTATAGCAGAAAAAATTCAAATTATACGATTATATTCTTTTAATTCGTATGGCCCGCTATAATATCCTTTGATTAATCTCTATAAATATATAGTAAATGTCTTATAAAATATCTTATAAAATACTTATTAGTTTTGATTACATTGTTTGTACAAAGTCAATTAATTACCTAATACTTCTTTTATTTGTTTTACAACTTTAGTAGGGACTAATAAATTACAACATAAAATTCAGAATTGAAAAACCAACAAATTTATCAAAACTTAATTAATTTTTCTATTTTAATTAATAAAACATTAACACGCATAATCTTTTAGGGGCCAATAGCAGCAAGTCTTACCGCTGAAAGGCCCGTAAGTGGAAATTTTCTTTTTTTCTAATTGGCTTTTGTTTCAATTGGCTGTATAATAATCTGCTTGATGTGACCGTCTATCCTATCTAACATTAGTCTGACCATTGGCAATCAGCGAGTATCTACGGAGAGCTCTGTGTGAGGCATATGAGTTAGTGTTAGAAAAAAAAAACGTACACACGATCCGTTTCGGACAAAGTAGCTCAAGATATACCAATAGTTATATATTATGTAAGTGTCAAAAGTGACGGTAACTTTTTAAAAAACGTCATTATTGATAAGAACATGTATCTGATACATATCATATTTAAATTCAAATAATTTCATCAAAGTTTGTAAGTTCATGTTCTCTTGTACAAGAAAATAAATAGGCGGAGGTAGCTCGCTAGTTGCTTGCCAATTGGTCAGACAACGACCTTTTTCTGATGACTGATATTTTATGCTTTAAATGCTTTAAAATGAGGCAAAATGTATTTACACAATGCCAAACCAGAATTTGACACCCTTTTTACAAATTATAACTTAAATGTTTTCATTACTTTGGTTCTTACAAAATCAGGTAAAACATAATGAAAAGTGTCAAACACTGGTTCATTTAAATGAACGTACTTCCGTGGTGTTTCTAACCGAAACTTTGTTTTATAGTTTACGGAGAGAGGTGACGGAATCGGTGGAGATGTAAGTATTGAAATAGGAACCAACATTTGTAGGAAGTCAATACTTTGAATTTATATTGGGCTGTTACAATTTATAACGTTGTTTTAGGGTTGGGACCACATCTAGCGTCTCGCGAGCGTCGCGTCGGGCCAACTGTATGGAAAAAGACGTCGCGTCGACGCGACGTCGACGCGGCGTCAGGCTTTGCCCATACAGTTGGCCCGACGCGACACTCGCGAGACGCTAGATGTGGGGGGGACCCTTAGCCTCAAGGTTTCTGAAAATCTCTATTTAAATTTGAAAAAGTTTACAAATTCTAATTATTTTACTAATGTCGAAAAATCCTAATACGAAACGTTTACTTTATAAAAACAGAATAACTAATTTATTTTTTCCATTTACAAGGATGAAGATTTCGAAGGCGAATTTGTACCGGGATCATCGGGAGAAGTTGGTGTAAGTAATTTTTATACAAACAAAAAATCCTTGAAATATTCAATACCTAGATAGTTCTTATATTTATATCAGCAATGTAGATACCACTGCAATAGGCACATTATAATTTGTTATTCTCTTTGTGTTGTATTTTGGTTGTCTAATGTGTCTATGGACGGCGGTAGTTTCTGGCCATTAAAGCTACCTACTCGTATCCATCCGCTCGAAAAGCTCATTTAAAAAAAAAATTTTTTTGGCAGAAATGTGAATGTTCTGAGTCGACCATATCAAGCTTGCTTGCGTCCATGCCTGAGATGAGAGGACCGCCAGGAAGTCCCGGGCCACAGGGTGACCAAGGCGAAACTGGATTAGCTGGCCCGAGGGTAAGCCAGTTTTGATAAAGTCTGAATGCAATCAAATTTATTATAATTAACGAAACACAATAAGGAGTAAATCTTGGTATAAGTATAATAGCCTAATAAGTATATAAGCCTGTGAAAATAAAACAGGTGGTTAATTAGACAACTGTCAAAAAGGTCTTGAAATAAGATTCTGCACAAAAAATGCTCGAACGCATAATATGAAAAAACAATTCTTAAATATATATTTTGTAGGGTGCACCAGGTGAACCTGGACCGAGAGGGCACACGGGACACGAAGGACCAAAAGGAGAAGACGGCAGTCCAGGAAGGCAAGGATCTCCAGGGCACGATGGTGAACCAGGCAGGAGGGGAGAACCGGGGCCAGTCGGACCACCAGGGCCGCAGGGACCCCCTGGAGAATGTACTGTGGTGAAGGTGATACATTGTGTGATTTAATCGTTTGTTAACGGGCGGGGCAGCCGCTGCTGCTGAAGCGCATATATTTGTCTGTCGCAAATATATTTGCAGTCGAAACTCTAGGACCGTGGTGCCCAAGCGCTCACAAATTAATAAGGAAACTATCAAAAACAAAATTTGTGATGTCACCGGGACCGTAGGGCCGGCTCGTTTCTCTCCCAACGAACTGGCATTGCGATCCAAAGGGGGAACGCAGCTAGCCTTATGGGAACCTTACCGGCGAGTTCAGGCCTCGGTGACCTTGCCTAGTTAATAGGTACTTTAAAATTATTATGCACATACATGTTTTGCTCTTAGAAAAAACTGAATGTAAAAACAATAAATTGACAGGGAACAGAAGAGAAAAAAGAAGTAGCCGTACCAGGTGAAAGAGGACCACCTGGACCAATTGGTCCCCCTGGTCCTAGAGGACCGGAAGGGGAAAGGGGTGTCAAAGGAGAAACTGGAACCAAAGGAGACAAAGGTGATGAGGTAACATCAGGACATATTTGTTATATTTGGTAATGATGTGATTGACTTTAAACACTTTTTGGCCATAGTTGCAAAACTGTGTGACCGTTTGGAACATAAGGTTCTACCACTCTTAACCAAATCAGTTATGGGATATTGTCAGAAGCGGGTGACTCTTTATCCTTAAGTATTTGTTAGTAAATTTATGTGTAGCCTGAAGGTAGCGTAATGCATCTACACAAATTACTTGTTCTAGTCAGTTAGTGCTTAGTGCTCTTAATTAAATGAAAGTGGTAAGAGAGAGGACGGGACGGGAATCAAAGAAAAGAGATATTTATCACTTGTCTACGAGGGTAGTAAGTAGTCTCATGATATGTAAGCTTTAGTTCTGATATTTTTATTTCTCGTATAGGGAACAAAAGGTGAAAGGGGAGAACGCGGTGAAGACGGAAGAGACGGGGTTCCAGGCGCACCTGGAAGCGACGGACTGCCCGGTCATAAAGGACAAAAAGGTTACCAACTTTTGTTAAATTAATAGAACAATATCAAACAGTACCTGGGCCATTTTTTTTCAAGTTGTCCACCCCACTTTTTTTGTAACATGGGTATTTTCGATCCTGATAGGAGAACAAATATGTCCCAAAATGTCCATACATTTTTCAAACCTTCCATTCCGTTATGGGGTTGCAGGCAGGGTGCGTGACGTAGGTCAGCCACAAAATGCAAACATCCACTTTCTCCAATAAATATTATAATGTCTATAAATATGTTTACAACACAGAAGGAATGTCCAAAGTTCAGAAGATAGAAACACAGAAGGTAACAGTACGGAAGAAATAGAAAATACAGTTTAAACAAAGGCAAAGCGATAGCGATCGTAATGCGTCTAGCGGTCATAAGCGACATGCGTTTCGCGTCAGTATCGTGCATCGACTGAGGTGGGGCGCGGCGCTTGCCGGCCGGTACTGGACGCATCGAAACCGGGCCCCGCGAACAAAGAACTGCTATCGCGGTGCGCGTTTGCATAGCACACAACGACCTGTTGGTACGGCAAATTATTGACGGACGATACATAAACTTAACATGTATATTATAAATATGTAAATGTAATATAATATTGTGTTTGTTTGTTTAGTGATGTAAGTCAATGTATATATGTGTATAAAATGTATATAAATAAATATGTGTATATATTAATGATTTTATTTTATTATAAGTGTAAATATATTATTAATGTAAGTTTAGGTGTAAGTGGGAAGGTAGCCCACATCACTCCCCCCAGAGACCTGGTTAAGGGCGATAATAATCTGGGAAACGTACTTGCCTCCCCGAACGTGTAGTTCTAGGTGCAGTAGGTATGCTAGGCCCAGGGTCAGGATGCTGCCTCTCGCGCGGTACATTTCGAGGTGCGACAGGTGTAATCGGTGGTTCCGGCTGTGTCAAGTCCTCGGCCAGGTAATGTGCAGGTTTTAACCGGTCAATGGTCACAGTAACTGGTTTGCCCTTAATGAGGAGTTTAAAAACTTTGTCACTTCTCTCCAGAACTTTGTGTGGACCTGAGTATACAGGTGTCAGAGGAGCGCGTGCTGCATCTTCACGAAGGAAGACGTAATCAGCTGTCGCTAACTCTTTGAACACAAAGATTCTGTCTTTGCTATGGCGAGAAGCTGGCGTAGGCTTTAACTTCGAGGCGAATGATCGTAGTCGCGCGGTAAATTCGGTTATATCCGTGGAACCAGGCAAGCTAGGATCAAAAAATTCGCCTGGAAGTCGCAGTGGCTCGCCATATAGCAGCTCGGCTGAGGACGCTTGTAAGTCCTCTTTAAAGGCACTGCGTATGCCAAGTAGCACTTGTGGCAATATCTCGGACCAGTTGGCATCAGCGTGGCATGTAATGGCGGCCTTGAGATGCCTGTGGAAGCGTTCCACGATCCCATTACATGCTGGATGGTACGCTGTGGTGCGCCTATGCTGGAATCCAATGGCCTTGGATAGATATTGAAACAGTGCGGACTCGAATTGTCGACCACGATCTGTGACAATATCTACGGGACAGCCAAACCTGGATATCCAGCCAGTCAACAAAGCCTTAGCCACCGTCTCTGCCGTAATATCCGCTATTGGTACGACTTCTGGCCATCGCGTAAAGCGATCTATAGCCGTCAAGCAATAGCGGAAGCCTTGAGAAACGGGGAGAGGACCGATTAGGTCAATGTGTACCTGTTGAAAGCGAGCCCGAGGTAATTCAAATGTGCCCAGGGGTGCAGACACATGACGGCTCACCTTCGACCGTTGACATGGCACGCAAGCTCGTGCCCAGTCTCTGCAGTCCTTCCTCACGCTGGGCCATACAAATCGCTGTGCTACCAGTTTGGCGCTTGGGTTGGGTCCAGGGTGACTTAAGGAGTGGAGACTCTCAAAAACGGCTTTTCGATGCTGCTTGGTAACGAACGGTCGGGGAGTCGGCGTACTGACGTCACAGTACAAAGGCTCTGGACTACCCGGAAATGGCATCCTTACCAAGCGCAGGGAGGACGAGGTCAAGTACTCGGCGAGCTCTGGATCGGACACTTGAGCTCTAGCCAGATCGGCCAGATCGAAAGATATCGCCAGTTCCTCGATCCGAGATAAGGTGTCAGCCACAACATTATCTTTGCCGGATATATGCCTTATATCGGTCGTGAACTGGGATATATAATCTAGGTGCCTAAACTGCCTAGGCGAACAGTTATGCTTCCTCTCGTGGAAAGCAAAACTGATCGGCTTATGAAGTATAGATCGTGAAGTGCCTCGCCTCTAGCATGTGTCGAAAGTATTTGATACCTTCGTAGATCGCGAGCAGTTCACGATCATACGGTGAGTATTTGGTCTGGGACGGACTGAGCTTCCGGGAAAAGAAAGCTAACGGCTGCCATACCTGGTCCTGCAGCTGCTGCTGCAGTACTGCACCCAGTGCTACGTCTGATGCGTCTGTAACCAACGCCAGCTTAGCCCGACAATCGGGATGAGCAAGTAACGCTGCGTTGGATAGGCTTTCCTTGGTCTCGTTGAAAGCCTTCAGAGCATCGCCGGTCAGGTTGATGGGTTTGGAACCTTTGACTGCTCCACCCAGGAGAGCGTTGAGAGGTGCTTGGATTTGGGCGGCATGCGGCAGGAATCGCCTGTAAAAATTGGCCATACCCAAAAATTTCCTCAGCTGCTTGACGTCCTTGGGTGGTGGAAAGTCACGTATGGCTTGGACTTTGGTGTCTAAGGGTTTGGTGCCGCTCTCCGAAATCAGGTAACCTAAAAAAGTTACCTGGGGAGCCCCAAAGACGCACTTAGACACGTTGATCACCATGCCGTAGTCCCGGAGTCTGGTAAAAACTTCACGCAGGTGCTGTTTGTGCTGCTCTTCGTCCCTAGAAAAAACTAGAAAGTCGTCCAGGTAGCAGTAGACGAAGTCCAGCCCGCGTGTCAGCTCGTCCACAAACCTTTGAAAGGTCTGACCTGCATTCCGGAGTCCAAAGGTCATAAATGGAAATTCGAACATACCGAAGGGCGTCGTGATGGCCGTCTTCGGTATGTCCTCCGGACATACAGGTATCTGGTTGTAAGCTTTTACTAAATCAATCGTACTAAAGACCTTACAACCAGATATGCTGTGTGTAAAATCATGCAAATGCCTGATTGGGTACTTGTCGGGGATCGTCCGAGCGTTGAGCTGACGGTAATCACCACAGGGGCGCCACCCATTATCTTTTTTAGGCGCCAGATGCAGTGGTGAAGACCAAGGGCTCTCCGATGGTCGTGCTGTGCCGCTAGCCAACATACCTTCAAACTCCTGTCTCGCCAACTTCAGCTTGTCAGGGGCAAGACGTCTCGGAGCGCAGGATACTGGGGGACCTGGAGTGGTGCGAATGTGGTGTTGTGTGTTGTGAGGTATAGTGCGTTGAATACCAGCAGGTCGTGTGATTTCAGGATATTCCTGTGATAAAATTTGATGGTAGCAAGAATCGCTGCCGTTCATGACCTTGACGGAAAATATGTCAGCACTATTAGTAGCTACAATAGCATTGGAAAATAAGCTAGTAGTGTTATCTATAATACGACCTAGCCTTTTACCACCACAATCTACAATAATACTATAGTGCGCTAAAAAGTCTGCACCTATAATCGGTTTTGTAACCGTAGCTACCACAAAACGCCATGGAAAGTCGCGCCGGAGTCCGAGGTCCAGGTTGAGATGCGCGTAACCGAAGGTTTCGATCGGCGTCCCATTGGCTGCGGAGAGGTTGTACCCCGTCGGCGCTCGACGCTCGCGTAGTAACGACTTGGGGAAGACGCAGAGGTCGCTACCGGTGTCGACCAAGAACTGCAGCTTCGACCTTCTGTCGGTGACAAACAGGCGACGCGAAGTGACAGGGCGGTCAGGAGTCGCCATTACCGACTGCCCGTGGCATTTCCCGACTTGTTGTAGTCGCAGGGTTGCAAGCACTTGCTAGCGTTCTCCCCATGTCTGGAATGGTACTGTAAGAGAGTCGGCCTATCAGTGGAGAGCATCCAAACATTTAAACAACGCTTTGAATCAATATTTTTTTATATTTTAGGAGCTAAGTACAACCGTTCACTCTCAATCGCTGCTTCTATATGAATGCCCCATTGAAGTGTCTGTTTTCCTTGACGTTCTTATACTGTTCCAATTTTAAATCAGGGACTGCCAGTCAGCGACCATGACTGCTGTAAAAGGTTTCATTCTGAATGCGAAACCTCTTACATATCCCTCCCCCTTATGTTAGAAGCAGCCATTGTTCACAATACTACACCCTATCCTATCCTATTCTACCCTAACTACCGGTTGGCCCTACCTAAGCCAGGCCCCCCTACACACAAAAAAAAAAAAAAAAATCTCCTAACACCCAATAGTGACAGCCTCATTCAAGGTAGCCAACATCTAACGCTCTTTGCGTGGTTGCCTAGTCCACGGTTGAGACCGCCATAATTTGGATAGTTGGACTATAGCCAAGGTCCTCGCAAATTAGTCAGATATGGACTATGGTTAGGAAAACCAATGGCAAAAACCTAACCCCTGCCCATCGACTAAACCCTTTTATTTTGAACTTTCTGACAGCTAATTGTCTGTGGCCATGACTAGATGACATTGACATGACAGCTGTTAGCAAATTCACCTAACTTCAAGTAAAAAAACAAGGCAAAACGTTTATTTCACATGAAAAAACATAATAAATTTTGAAGATGCCGATTCTTGTTGGCGGTGGCGTTGAAGTGGGGGCTTCTCATGGCCGCCAATCTTCCCGCCGCGCCGGTTGCGAAGTGAAGCGGAGCCCGAACGGCTCATGAAGATTGCTACAGCTGTAGTGTGCTGCACGTTGGTGATGACGACGAAGTGGGGGTTGCATATGACCGCCAGCCATCCCGCCACACCGTGAGCAGCTGGATCATCTGGTCATCTAGTCGGCCTTGTCTTGATACATGTAAAAGAAATGTGTATGAACGTTGTTCTTTGTAGTCAGGAAATTATAAGGGTGTTGTGACATTACTCTATAACTTTAAACGATTGTATCTATTTATTAAATATTTACAGTTTGGGGTGTGTTTTATTCCACAGTTTACATATTTTCATATAACTTAACCTTATTGGTAGCTATAGGAAAACATTATGGAATAAATAAGCCGATCAAATAGTTTTTATTCTAATATAAACATTGCATAAATAATATGTATAGTATTCTACATGTTATATATTGCGCCAAAATAATTAGTTCTATGTGGTTATTTACAAATAATTATCCCTTTTAACATTAGGGATAGGCCAATGACATTTTCTGTCACAAGTCGTTTTTCCTTTGAAATAATGTACATTTTAGTTCACAAATCACAATTATTCCGTAAGTTCTACAATATAATGTATAATTAAAAGATTGAAACTAAATTTACATTGCTTATCTAATGTAACCTACATATTTAGGAAGATTTACTGCATATGTGTATGATTAAGTATATAGGTATGATGGAGCTGATGTTCACGCAATTTGCGTCGACGCCCATGGTCACCGAAGAGGAGTCGTAGAGTTTCTTGAACAACACAATCTTGATCGCCCGTTGCTCTGTTGAATGTCTCGCATTCCATTTTTACGTCAATTCTGCACAGCTATATTTTAACTACGGAATGGGTGATAATGAATATTAGATAATAAGAAATATATCACCCGGAATAGCTCTTCGTATCGGCGACGATGGTCACTTTGTTTTCCTTCTTCTTAAAGCGCGTTTGGCTTATCGCTTGGCATGCGCTTCCTCGCGCTGTGAGGTCGGGGTTCGTTGTCTGAAAACTCTGAAACCGAAACTAGGGGAAACTTTCAGACGTTAGTACCCCGCACCTCCACCATGTAAGAGAGTCGGCCTATCAGTGGAGAGCATCCAAACATTTAAACAACGCTTTGAATCAATATTTTTTTATATTTTAGGAGCTAAGTACAACCGTTCACTCTCAATCGCTGCTTCTATATGAATGCCCCATTGAAGTGTCTGTTTTCCTTGACGTTCTTATACTGTTCCAATTTTAAATCAGGGACTGCCAGTCAGCGACCATGACTGCTGTAAAAGGTTTCATTCTGAATGCGAAACCTCTTACAGTACCAGCAGACGGGAAATTTACTGTAGCTGGACTGGGATCTGGTGCTGGAACGGCTCTGCCTCCTGGAGCGGCTACGATCCCTTGGGCGGGATCTTCCCCCACCACGGTCCATCTTCAAGTCGCGAACCTCTCTCCTGAGTGCAGCTATCTCTCTCGCCAAGGCGTCATTACTGGAGCCTGGTTGCTCGGAGCTGGCGGAAGCGACGTGCGATGAACAAGCGCAGCGTGGGCCGATATCGTAGACTCTGTCAGCAAGGTCAGCGATAATGTCCATAGAAGCATCTGGGTGACCTGCGAGGACAGTTTGCACAGTCACAGGTAATCTGTTGGTCCACATCAAGCGTAAAACGTCGTCCGATATACGATTCGCTGCCAAGGCCTGCAGGTGACGCAGAAACTGCGAAGGCTTACGCTCACCCAGCTCTTCATGGTGCAGAAGTTGCTGGATTTGTTTCTCGGTCGTGTTGCTCAGCCTACTGATGAGTTCACTTTTCAGCTTTTTGTACCTATCAGTTGCCGGTGGGTTGGTGATAACATCCCTGACCTCCTTCGCATATTGCCGATCTAACTGACTGACGATATAATTGTACTTGGTCAGATCCGTGTTGATGCCGGCCACGTTAAACGAACTCTCAACCTGTGAGAACCAAATCTCCGGGTCCTCTGGCCAAAAAGGTGGGAGTCGCATTCCGACCTTACAAACATCGGATGAGTCCGTCGTCGATGTTGTGGAACCGAGCGGAGCAGTAGTGACGGATGGTGCAGTGGAAACAGGCACTCCAACCGGTACTTCTGTGACGGGCGGCATAACGGTACTTTTGTTATCTATTTTTCTGGACACTTCTACGTACGGTTTTCTGGTAAATATCCTTCGGTCCTGTGTTCTTCAGGGGTCACCAGTATGGGGTTGCAGGCAGGGTGCGTGACGTAGGTCAGCCACAAAATGCAAACATCCACTTTCTCCAATAAATATTATAATGTCTATAAATATGTTTACAACACAGAAGGAATGTCCAAAGTTCAGAAGATAGAAACACAGAAGGTAACAGTACGGAAGAAATAGAAAATACAGTTTAAACAAAGGCAAAGCGATAGCGATCGTAATGCGTCTAGCGGTCATAAGCGACATGCGTTTCGCGTCAGTATCGTGCATCGACTGAGGTGGGGCGCGGCGCTTGCCGGCCGGTACTGGACGCATCGAAACCGGGCCCCGCGAACAAAGAACTGCTATCGCGGTGCGCGTTTGCATAGCACACAACGACCTGTTGGTACGGCAAATTATTGACGGACGATACATAAACTTAACATGTATATTATAAATATGTAAATGTAATATAATATTGTGTTTGTTTGTTTAGTGATGTAAGTCAATGTATATATGTGTATAAAATGTATATAAATAAATATGTGTATATATTAATGATTTTATTTTATTATAAGTGTAAATATATTATTAATGTAAGTTTAGGTGTAAGTGGGAAGGTAGCCCACACCGTTACCGCCATACAAAATGTATGAAAAAATGGTAACGGAAAAAACCTTGGGACACTGTTTTTCTCCTATCAGGATTGAAATAGCTCGCGATTCTGAGTGGAAAACACATAAAAATTTTCAAATCCAAAAAAAAAGTGGGGTGGACAACTTTGAAAAAAATGGCCCACAGGAAACTTCTCACAAAAAAGCTCTACAGCGTAGGTACACAAATCAAATTAGTTTTGCCTTTTTAATTTTTTTTAGCTATCTGTCATCATTATTATTAGGTCTATTGCATATGTATTTACTGCAACATTTCTGAGAGTTTTGTTTAACGACTGCATTATTTAATAAGACAATTATTTAGCGTCACAATCGTCCATATTTTTGACATGCAAAATTAAGTCCGCATTGGGCTAGTTTCATAGTGTATTGGAACCAGAATTTTCAGGAGCCACCTGTATATTTTAGACAACCATTATTTTGAGAATATTTGATCCCAAGAAAATAACGGAAGCGGTTCTTTTTTTCGTTTATTCCAAATAATGAATAGGTACCTAAATAACATTATGCTTTACTTATTTCAGGCGATACTGGCCTCATCGGCCCGCCCGGCCTGGCGGGCATGCCAGCTAAATTAACATCATTGTTATCAGAAGAAATGGATCCTAAAGAGAGTAAGTGTTTATTAGTTACATTATCAATCATATCATTCATATAAAAATCTCAATTTAATCTCAACGGATATTATTTTTCAAGCACAGAAATACAATAATATTGAAGTGACTTGGTAGAGGGAGAAGATGACAGAGACTGAAATTGTTTTATGTGACTCTCAGTCTCAGGGTCAGAAGAAGTTTTTATTATTTGTCCTTATCACGATTTCACCTATGTTTTTATTCCCTACCAAAATTTTGTTTGGAACTTGATGGGCAACAAATGAATACCTATATTTTGTTATGTGAAGAACCTCAAAATGTGTTTTAAATGTCATCGACTCATCGTATTGCACGTTAATTCTACCTATATATTAATTACTAAGTACATTTATGTGATCACGTCATTTATGTTAAATTTTCTCCCAATGTTAAAAAAAGTAATAGCATTACTTTAAATATAACAAAGCTCCACAGACTTTCTTTCATGAAGTTACAAATAACTAAACATTTGTTTCTCTCTATCAATCAAACCAGATCACGTACAAGTAATAACGTTAGCCGATTGATTTCCTTTCATTTTTCTTTTATTTGCCCTCAAAGATTCCATCCCTCTGACCTGTCGAATTGGCATTACTTAATGAACGAACGTCCAAACCTCTGATGTAGCTGCATCCTTTACAGATCGTGTAGGGTTAGAAAGAGGCAGATTGAATATTGATCCCTCGAAGCGATGTGGAAATAAGTAGTTGTATAATTTTTCGGTTGGAAGCAACTGAACGAGGCCTTATTTTATCTTAAAATCATTATTTACTTTCATCCTTTCTGTTGTTTGCTGCATGTGTTTCGGCATTATTTTGTTTTATTTAGGTTTTAGTTTAGGACACTTTATTTATATCTACTATATTCATATTTTCAGAGGCTGAAATCGCTGATTTATTAAGAGGACCAAAGGGGGAGAAAGGGGATTATGGTGCCAAGGTGATTTATTTTGCTTTAAAAAATATAAATTCATACATACAATGACGCTTGTATCCCATAAAGGGGTAGACAGAGTACATGAAACTACTCAAGTTTCAGTGCCACTCTTTGAATTAAGGGGTTGAATGAAAACGAAATTGTGACATTGCAGTGACAGGTTGCCAGCCTCTCACCTACGCCACAATTTAACTCAAATCCCACAGTCGACTTTTACGACACCCACAAAAAATATACTCCATATTTAAACGTTTTTTTTTTGTATTTCAGGGTGACAGAGGAGACGACGGGATAAATGGCCTACCGGGAAACGACGGTAAAGATGGGCGAGATGGAGCACCGGGAGAACAAGGGCCGCTTGGACCAAAAGGGGATCTTGGACCACCTGGATCAAGAGGACATAAAGGGGAACGTGGGGAACCTGGTCCTCCTGGAAATGCTCCTGCTGCTGCTATTACAATAACAAAGGTATTTTTATTTTGGGATATATAATACAAGTCGTAAACAAGAGCACTGCATATTATTAAATTAAAACGGGACTTAATCGCGTAAAACTTACGTTTGTATTTAACCCGACGTTTCGGACATGACACTATGTCCGTGGTCACGGGTAGACTGGCTGGGAGTTGTATCAACATCTTCTAGCTGTACGAGTTTTTCGAACTACCCGCACTTGATTGTCATTAGTCACTTTTACGTTAGGGTTGCCACTTTGCCTACATACAGCACTCACGACATCCGATGGTATGAGACCGAAAGTTTTCTCACGTTTGCACTTGCTAATCAATGTGTTAAGTCCCGTTTTAATTTAATAATATGAGTGAAGATCGTGTTAGTTTAAATCAAGAGCACTGCGTTTTAACACAAGGACCTAACACTGTTCATATTTCGTTTTACTGTGTAAATTTCGGAATAAAAATATGTAAGTATTAGGTGATCGCTTACCATCAGGCCACCTGTCTGCTCGTTTGCCTCCTATCCCATAAAAAAAAAGTATTATGTAAATATTTGATATTTTTATTCGAAGGGTGAGAAAGGATCGCATGGCCATCCCGGAAAGGTGGGCCCAAAAGGAGACCCTGGACCTAAAGGCGAACAAGGTACGCCAGGGCAAAATGGAACTAAAGGAGACAAGGGAAACACTGGACCTCCGGGCCCAATGGTAAGTATCATCTTTGCTTTAATTGTATGTATATTAAATATAATAATGCATGAAGGCATAACCATGTTCTGAAAAATTTCTTTAAAATATCTTTCAAGGCACATGAAGGTTGAACAGTTGAACACGCCACCAAGAGGCACATTATTTTCTTGATTTGTTGTCATGTTGCTGTAATCAAATGCTAGAGTGATTAAAAAATCTCCCTAGACTGGATATGCACCACAAACACAAATTATTTTACTATCTTTACTAAAGTTTTCTTTTTTATTTGCCTCTTCATTAATTAAACGCCTAAAGCATTCGTTTTAATTTTATCACAAATATTATAACATGTCTCATACTACAGATTAAGAAAAGATTCATAATTTATCGAATCTTGGAACGGTTTTAGTTAGTATTTATTTAAATACTTCTGAAATGTGAATAAAACAAGATGAGATAATACCAACATTAGCTCTAATATTTACGAATTATGAATATATACCTCCGTGCATTAATTTGATATCCAATTAAAACATTTTGCCCACATTCTCAATGTTGTATTTTTTTCATGAATTAAGTAGTATTGCATAATGGTTTTTATTGATGTAGTTTATACTTGATTTACTGACTTTCTTTTAGGGACACAAAGGCGTTGAGGGTATAAAAGGGTCGTCGGGAGAAAAAGGAGAGAAAGGGGAAAGAGCACAGCCCATTGACTTGGCATTGGTAAGATTACCTATCGTTTCATTTTATTGTGTGCTAGATTAAAGTTAAATTGTTTATGAACTTAATAGGGATGACGACGACTAGATAAAAAAATGACATTCTGTTTAGTCCGTCAGATCTGCAAAAATACTGAACACATATTTTTCGCTTTTTCTAATTAATGAAAAAATACAAAGATATAGAGCATCAAAGTTCCGGAGTGGGGGCTTGTGACGTCACTTCTAAGTAAAAAATGTACCTAGGCGGGACGTAACGCGATAGTTCAACGCACTGTACCGTCGTCATTTTTCGTTTACGAGAAAAAAGAAAAAAATACGTGTCTAAAATTCTTTGATAATCTAACTGATGGACTAATTAGTTTTATTAGTCGTCTCGCCTATTATATGACGATTATGACGTACCTTACCTTAACTATAATACTACTATACTAGCGAGTACAGAAAAAAAACCTAAGTCACCTCATAACACTATTAAAGAGAGATACCTCTCCCAAAATGTCCGTTCCACTACTTCACATTTTAGTAAGAAGATATTGGTCACTTGTACATAATTATGTGTGAGACGTAGTGGCATCTACATTTTTGAGATTTTTTTATCAACATAATTTATCTGCTAGTGATTCTGAGCTCAACGAACCCAAATATAGTTATTAATGTTAGGGTCTGTGAGAATCAGGTATTCTGTCTTTAATATACTGGGTAGGCAGTGTAATAATTAGCAAAAAAAATTAACTGTAGGCTACTTATACTGACCAACATTCGTTCAGCGACTTTTAAAAATAACTTGTATTTTGATTTTTATCACCCTTGAAAGTTTTTCCTAAGAGGTAATGTATTGTAATGTAGCGTGACAGACAACGTCAATGACAACAATAATGACTTACATTGGAGCTAATATTTATTATGTATGGATAATTAAAAAAATAAAGGCTTCATAATTCTTAAAAGTCGCTGAACAAATTTTGGTCAGTTTAATGAGTATAGCCTACAGTTTATTTTTTTGCTTTTGTTACAGGCCCCACCCTTTAGAAGAAAACCCACTTATCCGCTACTTCTTCTATTAAAATACTAATGAACCAGTTTTCCCAGTTGAAAGGTGAAAAAGGTGAACGAGGTGCTATTGGGACCATAGGACCAATTGGCCCACCTGGGCCACCAGGTTCAACTTCCAATCACTCGGCTGTACCTGGACCTGTCGGACCTTCTGGGCCGCCTGGGCCTTCTGGACCTGTTGGACCTTCCGGACTTTCCGGACCTCCTGGACCTCCCGGTCCTCCTGGTTCTCCCGGTGTACCTGGATTACCAGGGTCTCCTGGGCTGACTATCACTGGACCATTAGGTGGACCAACGGACGCGATAAACTCTATTTATTATGACAGTGAGTTAGATCCATTACTGTTAAATAACTGAAAATCAGAATATGTTTATATTCTCAAGATTCTTAGTACACCGATCTAAAACTTTACTCGTGTACTCAGTGCATCTATAAATTGTTTTTATCACTTTTGCTTACACATTACAAGTTTAATGTAAGGAATGACGACTTCAGTTCTCGAAGTTATTTATTGTATAAAAAAATACGTACGTCGAAAATACACAAAAAAACCGGCCAAGAGCGTTTCGGGCCACGCTCAGTGTAGGGTTCCGTAGTTTTCCGTATTTTTCTCAAAAACTACTGAACCTATCAAGTTCAAAACAATTTTTCTAGAAAGTCTTTATAAAGTTCTACTTTTGTGATTTTTTTCATATTTTTTAAACATATGGTTCAAAAGTTAGAGGGGGGATGGGACGCATTTTTTTTTCCTTTAGGAGCGATTATTTCCGAAAATATTAATATTATAAAAAAACGATCTTAGTAAATCCTTATTCATTTTTAAATACCTATCCAACAATATATGACATGTTGGGGTTGGAATGAAAAAAATTTCAGCCCCCACTTTACATGTAGGGAGGGGTACCCTAATAAAACATTTTTTTCCATTTTTTATTTTTGCACTTTGTTGGCGTGATTGATGTACATATTGGTACCAAATTTCAGCTTTCTAGTGCTAACGGTTATTGAGATTATCCGCGGACGGCCGGACGGACGGACGGACGGACAGACAGACATGGCGAAACTATAGGGGTTCCTAGTTGACTACGGAACCCTAAAAAACTACTAACTGAACGATATAAACTAAACACACATTATTCAAACACAATTTTAGTAATTTTATTATTCAAGCCTGTTCTTAATGGCAGTACCTATTTTAAATTTTCAGTTGGAGAAGATGATTTCTACACAGCCTCGACAGTTGTCTACAAAAGCCGGACAGCATTAATAAAAGTAAGTCTGCGTAATTGTCAAACTATTGAATAGTCCTAAGGGATTCAATATTAGTTATTTGTTTTACTTGGGGGCAAAGTTGTTGTTAACCGCACGTGCCAATATTGATACCCGAGCAAGCGAAAGATTCCAATATTGAACCGCGAGCGTAGCGAGTGGTTCAAAAAGTGCATTCTTGAGCGTTGCGAGGGTTTCAAGGCACGAAGGTTAAACAAACTTTGCCTCCAAATGAAACACAACATTTTTCACCACATCAACACGAACAAAATACTGACTATAAAACATGAATCTAAATCAAATCCCATCAATTTATCCAATATTTAGAGGTATGATACAAAATCATCAAATATAGGAAAATTCTACCAGTCAGCTTAAGACATCAAGTTAAAATTAGTATGAAATTACTTTGCACTCTTGTGGATAAAATGCAATTTTGCTATCTGTTTTCGAATAACAAAGTAAGCCTTTAACAGTTGGTGTAGTGAAAAATACTTTTTTTAATATCAACATTAATTTATTCGTGAATTCGAGATGTTTGATCTTATCTTAGGAAAACGATGTATTTTCTACACAGAAATGGTCAGTTTCGAATTACGTCAAATTTGAGATAATGCACTATGGATTGGATACGGTATACGGTACACGGTAGTGTCAAAAATTAGGTTTTTGTTTCAAGAAAAGTCACTTTTGACAAAGCGGTATCATATTATGGCAAATAAATATTATAAAAACAATATTCGGATATGGCGAAATAAGTCAATAAAATTTTACTCACAATATTTATGTCGTTTTTTTACCAAAAATTTGTAGATTGCGTCAGTGTCTGTAAAATATATTTATTATTATGTTCCATACTTACTAGTTTAAATTATTTTTTAAAGATCAAATAAGCACAAAAAGATTACTAAGAGTGTTAAGACGTATTTTTTTCTTACAGAGAACAGAAAACACGCCACTGGGAACGTTGGCCTTTATCTTACAAGAGGAAATTCTTCTTTTACGCGTCCAAAATGGGTGGCAATATGTCCGGGTATATATCATTTCCTTAATAAGAATGAATCTTTTGTTAATTCAATGTTTGTTGCGTTATGATTGTCAGAATTCCTAATGAGCGCTTGAGGCACTTTGTTAACATTTTTTTTGTAGAAGCAATGTTAAACGAATACGATGAGCAGAATAAAATGTTAACAATTTTCTTTGTAGTTACTTATATTATAGCGGTTTAACACGTTCACTGCGAAACAGGTCATTCTGACCCTGTTCTGGACTTCCCCCTGGTGCGGCGACAGAAATGCGTAACTTTACCCTAGTGCGAAGTCCATAACGTTGTGATATTTTATTATTTTTATATAGTCAAGTATACGTTTATATTTGTAATTTTACACTCTATTTGACAGCATATAAATTAACTAGCTTTTACCCGCGGCTTCGCCCGCGTAATAAAAGTATTCATTAAGATTTTCATTTGGATCCGTAGGGACCGTAGGTTTCTCTGTAGGTATATTTATCTGCGATTATTTCGATTGCACATAATACTTTTGCTTGCAATGATTGTAGAAATATTACACATCGACCACAGTGTAGGTAATTCTATATACGCTGGGGAAACCTTTATAAACATCCCACATAGCCCGTATTTAGACACTATGATCGGTGGGTAAAAAGTACTTTTTTCTATTATCCCTTACAATTTTTTACATTTTGCTTATACTTATCGCAAACGTAATCTTCAAGCAAGCAAACAACGATCGTCTTAGAGCACATTGATTGTAAGAGACCGCCGACCGATTATCCGTATCCCTCCATATTATCCGTATCCGTATCGCTATCGCTATCGCTATCGCTATCGCTATCGCTATCGCTATCGCTATCGCTATCGCTAACGCTATCGCTATCGCTATCGCTATCGCTATCGCTATCCCTATTGCTATCCCTATCGCTATCCCTATCGCTATCCCTATCGCTATCCCTATCGCTATCCCTATCCCTTATCAAGATGTTTAATGATATAACACTTTAAGTTCTCGCGCTTTGTACACATATTTAAAGTCACATACAGGTCGAACGCGATTAATTAACATTATTTTTACCTTTTTTCCCAACGTTTCGGCCAGGTTGCACTGGCCGTGGTCGCGGAAGACTGACGTCCCAGCAAAATGTCACCGGAGATGTAAACAACACAAAACTACCCGATATTAATTTATATAAATGTTCGGGGTAGACAAATAAATATAATCTACCCGCTTTTAGTTAATGTTTATTTCCCACCATGTTTATTTTAAAGGTAAAAATAATGTTAATTAATCGCGTTCGACCTGTATGTGACTTTAAATATATGTTTAATGATTTCTTATCAAGTGCTAAAATATAAAGTTTCATGGTTTTATCATTTAAAATTAAGAAATGCCATACAAACTTTCAACCCCTTCATCCCTTTCTTTCGAAATAAAAAGTAGCCTATGTTCTGTCTGAGGGTCTAAAGATTGTCTGTTCCAAATTTCATCAAAATCGGTTGCGTGGTTTAAGCGGGAAAGCGTAACAGACAGACAGACAGACAGACAGACAGACAGACAGACAGAGTTACTTTCGCATTTATAATATTATAGTATAAGTATATAGTATATAGTATATAGTATAAGTATATAGTATAAGTATATAGTATGGATATGGATAAACAGGTCACGTATGTCCTGTTCGCACCAGACTTAAACTTTTGTTATTCAGTGCGGAACAGGGCCTATATGACCTGTTACGCACGACCTTGTATAGCACTGGAGCAAAGTGCAAAATGCATTAGTGTTGTTACCATATTTTCAACCACACGTTATTTTTTGGTGAAAAAATGTGTTTCGATTGTTTTAAATGAAATTCGTTAAACACAATATAACGCTTTTATACGCAAAACGCTTACAATTTTGCTAAACATTATTAAACGTAAAAATATATTGTAAAAAGTTTAATTTGCTTGCTGCACAATATTTACTAAAAATTCTAAAAATCTTTTTTTTATTAATATTAAGTGCAAAGTTCAAAGTTTTTGTTGTATATAAAAATCAAGTTACATGAAAGGTAAAGAAAGTAAGAATTAGATCGATATATTAGTTCGTTAATTTTCCTCGTCACTACTAAATCATCTACATTTTTACCTGTGCCGGTTCTGGCTGTGCGGTAAAAGTCAATTTTGACCTGTTAATTAATTCGTCTCTAAAATCTAAACTAACAGTCATCAACTTTGGCGAAGACAGTATAGTGTAGATTAGTTATTAGACTAAACATTGTTTCAATAAAATTTAATAAATGTGTATCTGGTAAAGCTATTTTAGGTATATTATGAAACCCTTCTTACAGGCTGTGATTGACTTGTACCGCACATAGAGAAAGTTCAATACAGGACTCTCATGGGTTGTAACGCACTGAGAGCGAGTTCACAAAATGCGGCTCCGCAGTGAACGTGTTAAACACATTATAATATTATTATATAGTTACTGTATTGTACGCGTATATATAGAGATATGGGGATTGGTTTTTTTATGAATCTTGTTTTTATATTTTGGATAAAATATTCGCCTAGGTATATTTAGAAATTTGGGAATCTTATATACATTATTCCCTTGGATATTTCAAGCTTTCCCCACTCATTGATTGGGTGGAAAATTCTTTCTGGCAGCAGCCTTTCTTAGCAACATGGAGCAACTTGCCCTTTACCGATGGACTACATTTAATTTATAAATTTTCCAGATGGGTTCCTTATGGAACGTGGAGTCTTCATCAACGACCACCCGACCGCCGTGGCAGGACCCTGCACCAGTAACCACCCGGTCTCCAAGAGCAAACAACGTTATCGCGAGTACCGACAGACCCAAGCCGAAACCAAGACCTCCCAGGCGGTTGAGGACAAATTATGTTAGTATGATGGTTACACTGGATATGATAGCAAAATACATAGTAGATTTATTAAACATAACAAAACAAAGTAAGGAAAGAAATATCTCTGAGATAATAATATTTCAAGATGTTTATAAGGTCAATAATCTCAATACGTCTGTCTAGCTTTCACGATTGGAATGTTGAAAGATCATTGTTTATAAACAGCATACACCTTACCTACATTGACGACCGGGCTGGCTCAGTCGGTAGTAACCCTGCCTGCTAAGCCGCGGCCCTGGGTTCGAATCCCGGTAAGAGCATTTACATGTGTGGTGAGCACAGATATTTGTTCCTGAGTCATGGATGTTTTCTGTGTATATGAGTATGTATTTATCAATTTAAGTATGTGTATCGTCGCTTAGCACCCATAGTACAAGCTTTGCTTAGTTTGGGGCTAAGTTGATCTGTGTAAGGTGTCCCCAATATTTATTTATTTTATTTATTTTGTCCAAAAACGAAGCCAAAAAGCAGCAACTTTGTTAAATGACTTTATGTTATCTCTTATCTTTATCATGAAACTTTACTTAGTACTAATTACAAACTTATCTTATTTCAGATTCGTCTAATAGCGCTAAACAGCCCATACACGGGCAGAATGTTAAGTGAGACGAACTCAAGTTTTAGTTTCTATGCAATAGCAAATGACTGCAGACGGCAGGCTTTAAGACACAATATTAGCGGTCACTTTGAGCCTCTACTCGATTTTAGGTACGTTTAAACAGAACTTAATAAAATATGTAACGTGCATATAAATAAAAAATATATATTTTTATCTTGCAATGTTTGTATAGTAAATCATAGCATACATTTACTTTCAGGGATGGTGGCTTAGAAAATCTTGTAGATAAGAAATACCATGAACTACCGGTAGGGAACTTGTTTGGGGACATGCTTTTCGACAAGTGGAAAAACGTGTTCGATGACCGGGGTCACATTCCGCCGACTGCAAACATCTTCGGGTTCAATGGGAAGAGTATATTTATTGACAGAAATTGGTAAGTGCTCGAATATTAAACTCTAAAATACAAATTAATAAATTAATATAATATTTTATATATGGACATATTTTCCCGATATCTTTAAAGTGTCTAAATCTAGAAGAGAATAAGTGTTTGGTATTGGTATAGTATTAATAAAAAAATGTGTATGAATAAAAACACCATAAAAATAACGAAACACCCTCTCAATGTCACATTTTAGACGCCATTTGGAAAATGGCGCCCAACGTGGGCCCTAATCTATATCTTCATAAATCCAAGTAACAGGTATTTTTGGCCGTACAAAGTAATTGTTAGGTATTTAGGGGGTAAAAATATTTTTTTTTTAGTTTTTAACCTCGTGGGTTCATTGTTTTTTTTTTACATAACGCTTCAACAGTTTATATGATAATAAAAAGTCTTATAAATAAAAAAATCTAGTGGAAGAACACAATCATCGTATTTTTTATAATATTATATTTGTCTTTTAGGCCTGATCATAAACTATGGCATGGATCTAACACACTTGGAGTGGAGCAGAAGGCGAACTGCCAAGACTGGATGAGTGAGAGCCCCAAACATTTTGGGACTGCGTCAACGCTTGCCAAAAACAGGCTGCTGGAGAGAGAATTGTAAGTTCAATAACATTTTTTTTATGTGTCGATTGGTGGTTATTTTTGAAGAGTATTAATCTCTTACTCTTATTAAAACTAAAGTTAGTGGTTTCATCACGATACATTTTTAGTTAAATTTTTTCGAGGTTTCTCGATAGATAATTGTCATTTTAGCTATCTTCTTCTTAGTCTTACAGTTATATTAACCTCTATGGGACTGTTACCTTTATCTTAAAATTAATGGTAAAACAAAGTAGCAAGACAAAAATAAGCAATTAGTATTTATTAGTAATGTAGATTTAATTGAATGTTATAATTATTTCAGGTATCCGTGCAGCAGCAAATTTATCGTATTGTGTGTAGAAGTAACACCTAATTTGCCCAGAAGACAAAGGCATACATCGTGAAGTTTTAACCTTTCATTTAATTTAATAACAATATAATAAATCTCGTAACGAAACTTGATCATTATTCATGAAATAAAACTATGGAAACGGATTATATCGCGTATAATGAATTTACAAGTCATCCCGACGTTTCGAATACTTTACAGCGTTCGTGGGCAACGCTGGTGGTGGTTTTATTTCATGACTAGCTTTTACCCGCGGCTTCGCCCGCGTAATAAAAGTATTCATTATGATTTTCATTTGGATCCTTAGGTTTCTCTGTAGGTATATTTATCTGCGATTATTTCGATTGCACATAATGCTTTTGCTTGCAATGATTGTATAAATATTACACATCGACCACAGCGTAGGTAATTCTATATACGCTGGGGAAACCTTTATAAACATCCCACATAGCCCGTATTTCGACACTATGATCGGTGGGTAAAAAGTACTTTTTTCTATTATCCCTTAAAATTTTTTACATTTTGCTTATACTTATCGCAAACGTAATCTTCAAGCAAGCAAACAACGATCGTCTTAGAGCACATTGATTGTAAGAGACCGCCGACCGATTATCCGTATCCCTCTAACGATACCCATATTATCCGTATCCGTATCCGTATCCGTATCGTTTTTTTTTTATTATCGCTATCGCTATCGCTATCGCTATCGTTATCGCTATCGCTATCGCTATCGCTATCCCTATCCCTTATCAAGATGTTCAATGATTTCTTATCAAGTGCTAAAATATAAAGTTTCATGGTTTTATCTTTTAAAATTAAGAAATCCCATACAAACTTTCAACCTCTTTTTCAACCCCTTCATCCCTTTTTTTCGAAATAAAAAGTAGCCTATGTTCTGTCTCAGGGTCTAAAGATTGTCTGTTCCAAATTTCATCAAAATCGGTTGCGTGGTTTAAGCGGGAAAGCGTAACAGACAGACAGACAGACAGACAGACAGAGTTACTTTCGCATTTATAATATTAGTATTAGTATGGAGTATGGAAGTATGGATTTGATCATGATTATTAATATTTATATTTACATTTTATTTTGTTACAGAGCAAGAAGACGAAGAAGATTAACGTGACTATTTTAATATAAGTGCTTTGTCAAATTTGTATGACTTTGTTATTTAAACCAGATGTGGTTAATTTTATTACTGAATCGAATTAAGCATAAAAATCAAATGAAAATTTGATTTGTAATTTCTTGTATGTATAGTGCGTGGGCTCCCAAAAAGGCCTTCGGGTCGTCAGTGTCCATTTTACCAGAAAACCGAAGGCTTTCAATATCACGGGCTGTAATACCAGGCAATGTTCCTTGTTCAACTTATGCCTAAAATAAACTGTGAGTGTGTGAGTATTCTAAGATTTATATAAAATCATGTATATATAAGTAGTTTTCAAGTTTGACCAGTGATTACTCAGAGATTACATCTGAACGTCTGCCAAGTTACACCAGTTTGACAGGACTGGCTTCCCTCGAAGTTCAAACTTGGCCTTATGTGTTAATATTTAGGGTAAATATTGTAGACACAAAAGGCTAGTGTGTTGTACAAAGTACTTAGTATTTCTTTTTCTATAATTAGTTAATATTAAGAATGATCATTGATAGTCGTTTTTTTATTAGTTTAGTTAATTTTATATGCAGTAAACTTTGATTTTACTACTTAATTTACTGTATCCAGTAGATAAATACATTCAGCATCAAAAGTAGCAAATTTAACGAGATACCAAAAGTATCGGCCATCCTGAATAACCAATTTTTGTAAGTATAAATTATTCTGTTCAATTCGCGGTCAAAAATGCTAAAATATAATTATTATTTTCTGTATAGACAAAGATCCCTTTTTATTCAGCGGTTATAGAATGGTACCCTGTTGGTCGTCACCAAATGCAGTTTTTAGCAGTAACGAGAAAAATATACCAAACAGGGTAGGCGCCAACACGCAGCCCTGCCGAACACCTCGACGCATAAAGAACGAGTCAGATACGGTACCATCGAACACCACTGCACCTTGCATACCTTCATGAAACGACTTCACAAGACTCAGAAGTTTTGGTGGGCACCCAATGTGTTCTAATACGGAGTAAAGCCCTTCCCTGCTGACGGTATCGAAGGCCTTATTCAAGTCAACGAACGCAACAACAAGGGGTGTTTTCTGCTCTCTACACTTCTCTTGAATTTGCCGAAGTGTAAAGATCATATCTGTTGTGGAACGCTGGGCACGGAACCCACACTGGTCTCGGGTCGACAGTGACTAACAATCTCTCACCGGATGCAGAAATCGATGTTCGGATTGGTAAAGCCGCGACGATGTTTGGGAAGCCGAGTGCAAGAGTATGGCAAAATAAACACCTTACTAGGAAAACCAAGATGGTTGTTTATCAGACGTGCATCCTGAGCATACTCTTGTACGGGGCTGAGACCTGGACATCGTATTCCAAGCACGAACGTCGTCTTAACGCTTTCCACATGCGCTGCATCCGGAACATTTTGGGCATACACTGGAAGGACAGAGTAACGAACGAGAGGGTGCTTGAGATTGCTCAGCTGCCCAGCCTCTTTGCGATGCTAAAGCAGAGACGCTTACGCTGGCTGGGGCATGTGCATCGCATGCAACCCTCTCGTTTGCCGCGGCGTGTCTTGCTTGGTGCCATAGCTGATGCCAAGAGAAGCGTCGGCCGGCCAATGCTACGACATAAAGATTGCGCCAAGCGAGACATGCACGCCTTCAACATCCCGGTCTACAAATGGGAAGAGCTTGCCGAAGATAGAGACAGGTGGCGCAAATTGGTGTTTGATGGATGTACAAACCACGACAATGCTTGGTTTGCGTCACTCGCAAGTAAGCGAGCCAAGCGTTATCAGCGCGATACCTCTTCGCCACGGGCACACTACACCTGCCAGAGTTGTGGTCGTGTTTGCCGCTCCCGTATTGGCTTACACAGCCACGAAAAACGTTGTTGCCCTACCTGACACTGCTTGAATAGTCTGTTAGAGACTTGAAGGCCGATGATGATGATAGAATGGTAGCTACTTCTGAAGCATTATTTGATCCGCTACATTTGATGCTGACTGTACCATATTTCAATGAGTTGCTGCTTGCTCCAACGAATCTACGCTCCGCTCCGCTTGCTACGTTGGGGTTTTGCACAATTACAATGATTGTTTCGAGATTTCCCAGACTTTACATTAGCGAAAATTTCTTTCGTTAAGTATAAGATGAAAACCAATTTGATTTTTTTACGATATGGTAATATTATAGTGTCTCATATCCGTAGGTTATATTTATTTCTATATTAACAATTGTCTAACAAAAGATTACTGAAGACATAATTATTTTAAAATACCACCGAAATAAAAAAGATCACGATGTCGGTAGTACATAAACATTTTCTAAACTAGACTTTTGGTCTCTTTTTTCTACTATAATAGAAACTAAAAATACTCGTAGTAATGTTAGGTTACCAATTTTATTTTTAACGAAATATTTGATAAATTCTATGAAATAATATTTCTAAATGTTTTATTTATTTATTAGTTATACCGATTTACTTAACTTTTGTAAATATACATTTGTACCTACTAACTAGTTACTTTTTATTATTATTTTGTCTATATTTCGTTTGACGTTTTAAGTTATATATCTTCCTACATTATCAGTTAGCTGCCGATTTAGATAGTTTAATTTACAAATAAATCACGTTATTTCGGTAGACATTTTAATTGTAGAATTATATTGTGCCATACAAAATGAAAATATAGCTTTACTAAAATCTTAAGAACAAAAAAATTAAAATTAAATTGAAATAAACAGTTCATGTATTTCAGTTGTTTTTTAAATCCCTCTTTTCTGATCTAGTAAATATTTTTATGTAAAGAGTAGATATAGATACCCTGGAATTATGGCAAGTTTTTTAAAACATCAAATATATTTTTTTTATTTGTTCACACGATTTTACTGTTTCAATATTTTTAATTTCAAATTTTCGCATTTTCAAGAAAATATATGACGAAAATGGAAATAAGTCACATACCTACCTACGTACCTTCAAATTACTTTAATTTGTGCCAGGCTTTTGACCGCTCATAACCTCTCCCACCCTCCCTATTTTATTAGACTTATACTGACCGGGATGTAGACCGTGATTACCTTTTTGATTTTTGTCGAGCTCCCGATATTTCGACGCTGTTGCATGCATCATGATCACAGAAAACTATCCCGGTCAATATAAGTCTAATGAAAATAACAGTGAATCATTAAAAACTGAATTTTAGTCTGCAACCTTTTTAATAAACCTAAAATTTTACACCTACGCCGCCAGGCCTTCCTTTCCATTGCGTCACAGTGGTATATTAAATTTCCCCGCAGAACAAGACCGACGTCCGCTTTGTGACTCGGACGCCGCAAAAAGCGTTTTTTTCTGATTGCATGATGACAATGGAAAGTTTAACTTTATGGAGCCGTGTACAAAGAGTGGGCGTCAAAGATATGTATTCACTCTAAAATGAACCTTGTTACTTTATGATTCAAATATTGAAAATGATGTTTCTTCCTTTTTAATACTCATAATATATAGAGTCAATGCATTCGAGTTAGGTTTAATTATGTAGTTAGAGTAAGAAAAACAGCTTATCCCAAGCGTAGAGTTTAGGACTTAGCCAGGATGAAATGAATATTGAATATTATTGAATATTTTAAATTCTTAATCGCATAAGTGCGCTTATATCTATTAAATTAAATTACCAATTAAGAACCTAGATATCAATTTTTGCCGCACACAAGTTTTTGCCGAATCTCACAAAATCAATATCAGTATTAAATGCAGCGAGGAAATACCACCAGCATATTAAATGACCATAAGGACCCATTTTGAATTTACAGTAAATTTTCTCATCTAAAGAAATTCCGTTCATAACAGATGATTATTAAGAATATTTCCTTCTCTTCCCTATATTTGCGAATAAGGCCACCCATCCAAAGCTGCATATCTCGACACTTGCACTGGCGTTAATAAGTAGATTTGTACCCAAATTCAGCGAGTCATTCATTAAGATCTCGTCTAAGGAACACTTTCAGAGCGCTGGTGCATGTCCTAGTTATCGCGGTTGCCCTGCGAGCTGCGATTGCTCATAGTGTATGTGCTGCGGAAAAATACCTGTTACCGGCTGAAATACTCGTAAAGTATGTGAGTATTTATTTGCGATAATGTAACGTTCCAGTCACAGAAAATTCACGAAGATAGTTAACAGTATATTTTTAACAGTCTTGCGAGTATTATCTTCAACTTTTACATAATTAACTGAAAATGAATTCATCAATGTACTGATAAGAATACACTTTTTGCGGTTAGTACTTACAGAGTAAGTACCTAAGTAAAGTTCTTGTGCGTAAGATCAATCTTAAGCTTTTCTCTGAAAATTTCATATTTTTGTGTATGAGCTAAAATTATGCGTCCATAATGTCCATATGGTAATTATGGTACTAACAATTCTAAAATTGCAATTTTATATGAAAAACAAAATAACGATGGGCCTAATTAAAAAAATGTAGCAACCAGTACTTTATGACTAGAAAGTAACAAAGAAGCTTCAATAATCAAGTTTTACCTTGTGAGCCTTTCCTGTTTAGGAGATTTCCATGAAATAGTCTACCGTTGTCCCGTACAAACGCGAATTTTCTGTAAATTGGCATTTAGCTAAGAGGATTTTAGCTGTGCAATGCAGAGTTATGTACAGAATAGTGATCGTCTTCTTGAAACACAGGAAAAAATAAATTTCAACATACGAAATATAATGTTTGTGTTGTACGGGACAGCCCAGCCCAGCCCATGGAATGCTCCTTTAAGGAAATATTAAAAATACATGTTCTAATACAATACTAGGTATTGAAAGTCGAGACTAGCTCTCAGCTCAAGCAACTACGGCCAAGTCTTGGCCTTTATGCTGCTCGTTGAAAGTCATTGCGACCTCTTATTGCAAATGAGCCTCACTAGTTTAAATGCTAGAAATTTGGATTGAATAATGAATTTATAATGAAAGCTCCGATAAAAGTTTATAAAAATGTTACGCTTTATGTCTATCAGAATATTAAAGAAGTACCTATATAGGTAACAAACCACAATTTAAGGCAGGTACCTAAGGTACCTTGAGGTGGTCGGCGCTTACATCGCGTGAAACTACATTAGAATTTACGAGGCATTTTTTATAAAATCATAAGAGCCGACCGCTCTAAGATACCTATTTCCTTTATTTTTTTTTTTTTTTATTTGGATCTTCAACAATAAGTACACAGTTTCTTAGCGTTCTAACATTCACAGGAAAAAAAGGTATGCGTCTTATCAATTATAGAAGACCACAGCATGCGTTAAAGTATGGAAAAATAATACAGGTTAAACTTATTCTACACATAGTTTGCTTAATGTTATAGTTATAACTACTTACACTTAAAAATATTTTTTTTTATACATGGAAAAGAAGTTGTGTCGAGATCGATCTCGTTTTGGTGCTGTTTGTAAATATCATACATATATACGTGTTAGAGGACAGTGCCGCTTGAGATTCGTACGACTTTTAGGCAAAGAAAATAATTTAATGTTGCATGTTCTTGGAATTTTAGAGGGAATAAAAAAAATTACTTTTTGCAATAAATCTGGACAATTTAACCTACCCGTGATAATTTTTTTTAGAAAAATAATATCAAACATATTCCTTCTATCATGCAATGAACCTATCTTGAAATATTTTAAACGTGTGTGATATGATCTAAGTTTTTTAAAATTATATGTGCTAAATGCTAGATGGGAAAGGAATTTCTTTTGGATCCTCTCTATCCTGTTGATATGGAATTTATAACAAGGTGACCAGACGACACTGCAGTATTCTAAGTTGCTTCTTACCAAAGCATTAAACATAGTTATTTTTGTGGCCGGTTTTTTAAAGTTCTTACACTCTCTAATAACAAAGCCTAGTAATTTAGAAGCTCTTAGGATTATTTTATCAACATGATCAGTAAACTTGAGTTTGCGGTCAAAATTGACTCCAAGATCTCTAATGTTCATTACTTCTTCTAGTAACTCTCCATTTAATGCGTACTTTGTGGGTATTATGTTAACATTTTTAGTAAATTTTATATGTTTACATTTTTGGATATTTAGAGACATCCTGTTAACTTTACACCAGTCGGATAATCTGTCGAGGTCACTTTGAAATGATTTAGAATCTGAATTTTTTTTAATTTGAGCTGCAGCTTTGAGGTCATCAGCGAAAAGATATATTTTAGAGTTTAGAAAACATTTCTGGCTGGCTGGTGGCCGCCCGGCGGGTCGACCCAGGTACCGCTGGGAGGACAGTGTGGTGGAGGATCTGCGTCGGCTTCAAGTCAGAGACTGGCAAGAGGCTGCGCAGGATCGGGACAGGTGGCGATCTCTCGTTTCGGAGGCCAAGATTCACTTTGGATCACTGAGCCACAATAGTTAGTTAGTTAGAAAACATTTATTTATACCTTTGTCACATACTTATTTGTATATTACTTACATCAAAGATTTATGTTTGCTAATAAGTACCTAATGACTATTGGTAATTTTAATCGTTATGGCGAATCTAGCATATTTCAAAATAGAAACTAATATACTACCGGTATACGAATAATTTTTTCTGTTTCATGCAAACACAATTCTTGCACTAGTCTCTTTGAGCAATCAATACTCTTCCGTGCATTGAAGTTTAATAGCGACATACTTGGAACACGGCGAGATTAAATAAAAAGTAGCTTTTCTAACTAGAAACTTAACTCCTTAAAAGACTGGGTAATAAAATCTGCATAAAAATCGAACACTACAGAGACTTCATATAAAAATGTTTTTCTAACTACAAAGTCGACTCCTTAAAAGACTGCAGTATAAAATCTACTGCATAAAAATCGGTTAGAGAAATTGAAAATTTAACAAAGATTTTGAATCCGGTAATCAATATCGGCAATACCTTCAGCGGAGCATTATCCTAGAACTTGGCGCTCCTCCAACTACTCTCCTGCACTTGGGTGCATTAATAGGAGCTAAGGTATTGCAATAACTTATATTGTATCCGTTTAATTTTGGCTTAATAAAGTGTGCGGACAATTTTATTGTTCTGATGTGCATGATGAAGCTTAGAATAAATTTAATAACCTAACTAAAAAAAAAAAAAAATCACGACATGGTGGACCGACTTCCATCAAAAATGGCTAAAAACACTCCCGACTAATTCAAACAAAAAATACTAAATCGGTTCATCCATTTGGGAGCTACGGTTGGCACCGCAGCTCCCAGATGGATGACCGAACAGACAGACAGACAGGCACATCAAACGTATACCACCCCGTCGTTTTTGCGTCGGGGGTTAAAAATAGATAAATTACTGTCTTGACTGAAGCTTGAACTGACGATCTCTGAGTATTCTATAGGTTCTACATTTTAATAATACTACGTCAGTGACAAACAAGCATACGGCCCGCCTGATGTAAAGCGGTCACCGTAACCTATGGACGCCTGCAACTCAAACAGTGTCACATGCGCGTTGCCACCCCATTAGAAACTTGTACATTCCCTTTTGCTGTGTTAAGTACACAGCAAAAAGGATGTACAAGCTCCAAGGAGGAGGATTCGGGTTGCCGACGCGCGACGACTCAAAGGACAATAGACGGAACAAGTTAGTTCCGTAAGTCCTCCCGTCACCAGCACACCGCACCCTCGTTAAGCCATGATTCTTAAAGAATAAGTGTATCACAATCGGACGGTATCAACCAATCTGTATATCAATAGTGATATTGGAAACAATTTTAACGTCTATTGGATAGCGTCACTTTCAGAGTATGTTGAAAATTGACTGATTTTCCGTAGATATAAATATATTATGATCGGCACGGTTCGCCATTGATAGCAAGGTAATTGTATTGAATATTTAATCTGTGTTGTTAAACTCAGCTAACGTGTTAGATATCTCATAAATTTGTTATGTCGAATTAATCCCCATTTTCGATGCCCAAGGTCAAAGGCTCTGTAAATTTTGAAGGGTAAACGTTCCAATAAATCGTTCGACCATTAACGCATCGGCTTAACTTCGGGCACCTTCGTTCAAGTTCGATGGCGCTGGCAAATGAGGCATTTCGGGTCTAGCCTCGAGTTTGATAGTTGCCATCAATCCTGCTTACCTAGAGGAGTTCACAGATGAGCAGTTCATAAGATGATGTCGGCCGGTAAGATAATCTTAAAAATGTCAGTGCGAAATAACTCCCACGATAGTTCGGCTAGAAACAACGATTACATATTCCTAGATTAAATTGATGCTGGGACAATCTACAAAAGCTGTTTTTCTCAAGGGCTGGTATTAGATTTCCGAGGGCTTTCGATAATTTTAGTCATCTTGTAAATCCGTGTCAGGTGTGGTATCTAATCCCGATATTATTTTTTTGTATGCGTATTGTGTAACCGCTAAAGATAGTAGCCCAATGGCTTGACTACACGGATGTAGAATGCTACATCGGATATCGGACCGGAAAGTGTGAAAAGGCTCTAATGCTAAATTGAAATATTAGCGAATTGCTTACTGATTCAAAAATATTCGGTCTATTTCCTATATGATACTAATCTGTCAGTAATAAAAGTGACGTTATTTAAGTAAATGCAACTTTTGACACTGACAAATCAAAATCATATAGGCAAGTCTAATAACTAAAATTCGAATCGACCATAGCTAAAGCTATGTACTAATCAGTGAAGTATTTGGGTACTTTACTTGAATGTTTAATTGAGCAATTGAGAAGTCTAGGCTTAGAAGTTTGAGCACGTACAGTCTAATGAGGCACTTTCATTCAATGACACGTTAATTCAAACTTATAGGTACATAGTTGGCAAATAAAAAAACAGCATATGTATAATTAAATTCGTACTTAAAACGATTAACAAAATAAGTAGGTAGCTTTAATGTAAAGGTCACATTCGTAAGTTTATACGCGTGGGTTTAGGTAAGTAAGTATATCAAAAAATGTAAAAAGAAATATTTTATAATTCACGCAAGAGATTTTTCATTTATAATATGACATAGTCCACAAGGTTTAACCCACAATATTTTCTATCCTAAGGTACAGTACTGGCGTTTAAGATGGCCCGATTTTAAACCACACAATATTACATACTTTTATGACTGTCAATGAGCTTTACTTATGTGTCATATCATACCATACACACGATCAAAAAAAGAAATGGGCCATCATAATCTTCGGTACCTTATATTTAAATAAATAAATAAATAAATAAATAAATATTATAGGACATTCTTACACAGATTGACTGAGGCCCACGGTAAGCTCAAGAAGGCTTGTGTTGTGGGTACTCAGACAACGATATATATAATATATAAATACTTATATACATAGAAAACATCCATGACTCAGGAACAAATATCTGTGTTCATCACACAAATAAATGCCCTTACCGGGATTCGAACCCGGGACCGCGGCTCAGCAGGCAGGGTCACTACCGACTGCGCCAGGCCGGTCGTCATATTTAAGTTAAACACATCGACCTTCACTCAATCCTAACCCTCACGCTTTATCACATAAGTCAACAAGAAATTTAAATCTAAACTTTTACCGACTTTTAATAATAAATAGTACAACATCGTATAAACTTTTCTCATTATAGATATCAAATTCGGTGGCAAATTTGCAATAGGAATGAATAAGCGGGGTTATGTTGAGGCCAAAAAGTTTTTTAATATAACGCCGTGCGATTTGAGTTTGAGCTAACCCGTGTGTTCAAAAATAAGCCAGCATTCGTGTTAGACTGTGAGTGTTGATATAGTCTTGGCTAAATTAAATCTAAACTGGGCTAAACTAAACGTGCAGTAAATCATTAAACATTTATCATTTAAATTACGAGACACACAACTCCTTTTGTTTAGCGGTTACGAAATTGTTGTTAGGTATTTCTATGTTGATTGTACTATAGTTAAAAATATGACATATTTATTAAACCTACTTATTTACGAAATCAAATGTAAATATCATATCGTGAATGGTGGCATGGACATTGTGAGCAGTATCTACTTCAAAATGTCTAAAGAAATATTATTTCAAAGCGAGCTGCTTTCTGAAATGGAAACATAACTCTTGCACCTTCATTTTTTTTGTACTTAAAAATTACTTCATTTAAAACAACGATATCAACAACATCTGCCTTTGTTCACAGTTACTGACGTCCCATTTTCTTAATATTTCATTATTCCTTGTTATTCCTGAAAAACGTGTCTCAATCGAACAAGAACTTATTAAATGTGACACAAAATTTAGGCCGCGAGAGCAATTTCATCCGACAACTGACAGGCCAATCCAATTATATGCAAAATTAAATCTTTATGGAGAACAATTTAAATTGCTTATTGCTAACAAAGTGGTGTATAATGCGCGTACAGTTCTCTTGAAATTTTCGAATAAAGTTGTTCATAAGTTGTGACGATGTACTAAAAGCGTTCAACCCTTGCACTGAAGTTTTATAAGTATGTAAGTACTTAATGGAATTATGTTTTTGTTTTAATAGAGGCGTTGTTCAAAGTTGTATTTAATTGAAATTCATTTAAAAAATTGTTATGTATTTGTCTAGCGGACACTTTCTTTGCGTTAGCTCGTTAAAAAACATATGACACTTTTTATCGTTTTCTGAAAAATTACAGTGGTTGCCGCCATAGTTAAACACTTAATCAGTTTGTTGATTACAGGAGCTGCTAACTTAAGTCTGCGCTCCATCAAAGCGTCGCAAAATATGGGTTTGTTATCCATACTAATATTATAAATGGGAAAGTGTGTGTGTCTGTTTGTTTGTCCGTGTTTCACGGCAAAACGGAGCGACGAATTGACGTGATTTTTTAAGTGACGATGGTTCAAGGGATGGAGGTGACATAGGCTACTTTTTGTCTCTTTCTAACGCGAGCGACGCCGCGGACTAGTAAACTAATAAAAATACTTGATTTGACTATTACACTCGTTCATTGCAGATGTGGCGATAACAGCTCAACGAAGCGGCATATAAAACGCGTAAAAAATGTAAGCGATGAGGTTGCAAGGTTAATTGTTGTCGAGTGGAGACGTAAGAGGAAACAGTAAAGAACTCCGCATGCGGCTTACGGAACCCGTTTGCTTGGGACCATTCGTCGTTGCACATCTCTGGTAGAAACATTAACATCGTACCACTTCCTCGCTATGTGTACACGGCTTAGCTACCTGACTCATCATTGATGGAAACTCACGCTTTGAACTACTGAACTTCCAATCAATAGCCGTCATTTACCACCTTATAAATATCTGTAGTCTGCGTGCATCCCATCTTGGGTCCGGATTGCAGCGGCCATACTATTCCGTGGCGGATATTAGAGCATCGCTCAGCGGTGTCATTGCAATCGCTAGCCGCGTGAAGCCTGTTGTCCACTTGAAGGTTCCCAGCATCAGCTGTTCAAGCTTACATGTATTCGTTGAGATTCTCAAGGTCATGTTACGCTGTTCGTCCAAGTCTTGGCTCGCGTAGTTAATGGAATGCAGAAGCAATGCTGTCGCGCGTCGCTTGATAAACGACCGGCACCGTTAGGACCCTCATCGATCCTCAGCTAAATCTTCACATGATAATGCTGCTGTACAATTCGAAAAATGACATGGAAAGACGTTTATAGGTAATCGGATCAATATTGGTGGAACGAATGATAGGGTTTTTTGTGTTTTATATGATCAGGTACTGGGATATCTGACAAAAGCCTAATAAGTCCTTTTTAAATTCACAGGTTAACTGGGTATAAAATTAAGAAGATGGATGGATTGGTAGGCTAAACAACAGGGTGTTTTTACCAGCAGATTGGGTTATCTCATCAATTCAACGTACAGTAGTTCCCCAATAACCTCGTGCCATAATTTCTTCCAACAGCGCCCTCTATATTTCAATATTGCATGTTACATCCCCGAACCTATCTCATTACCAAGCGACTGGAGCTTAGTTAAAACTATTGTTATCCAGTGAACGTCACTGGCGGGCGAGTTGCTAAGTTATGAGGTGTTGTAAGTTGCGTCAGTATTTGGCCAGACGCCAACGCTAAACGGAGGATAAGCTAAACGGTTTTTGTTGATAATTATCATGTGGATAACTTGTTGGCCTTAATTAAGGAAGCTAACGAACATTGTTGTAGTTTTAAGGCATACCTAATATTATAATAGAAGTTGATAAAATAGATGCCATAATCCCATTATGCTTCCCAAAGCATAATACCGACCAGTAGGGCAATCATGGTCGCGCGATAGATGATAAAACATCGGGCCGTCCCTATCGCACTTACAAATAGTGCCTAGTGACGGCCTGCTATTTTATCATTTATCGCGCGACCATAATTGCCTGCCTGGCCGCCTAGCCAAAATGACAATAGTTGATGCTAAATGCCGATCGAGCTATATGGAAGAGCGACAGAGATAGCTAGCTATGATAACGATATTACCGTAAGCGTTTGTGCATTTGGCTCATACCATGGTTATAGTTAAGTGGAATATAAAACGATAGGTATCTATCTAGACTAGACTCAAAGTTTTTAAAGGAATGAGATTCTTTTTTATCCAAATAATGGTTATTTTATTAAGTGTTTCCTATGTATTATGTGGCTTTCTAGAGATAAGGACCATTATATTTTGAAGTTACTTCTGTTCAAATATCTGATAAGACCTACTTGCATTTGAAGCATAAAGATTAAGGATTCTTTAGGCATGGAAAATTACACATAAATGTCTTTATCATATAATCATGTTAGTACTTAGTGATATTTGCGGAGATGTGACATCGAGCTGTCGCAATGGGAGACTTCAACACAAGATCGGCTGAAGTGGAGGCATACAGTGAGGGAAAAAGTGCTAGCCTTCGAAGATCAGAGGAGAGTGGATCTCGATGCGAAGCGCGACGAGTTAAAGGCCATAAATTATAATTTCGTTGGAGGGGTGCTGACCTGCTGTGAGTGTGGTCGCACATTTACGGCAAAAATAGGCAACGTCAGTCACTTGAGAGCACACGACCGTCGCTCTCACTAACCGATACAGATCCAGTACAGGATGGATGATGATCATATTGCTCTTTTACTCATACTCTTACAAAACTTGCGCAAAAAATATTTACCCCTGAAATTGCATCCGAATAATGTCTACAGATAAAAGAGCCGTGACACTTGAAAAATTGGTGGCAGTAGTCGGACAAATGAAGCACCGAGTAATTTATTATCTGCACCAACAGGCCCGCCTTCATTTCTTTGGTGGAGCAAAAATGACAGGAATTATGTCGGCGAGACAGTGTGGCTTCCGTCAAAACATTAATGGCCTCGCAAAACACTGGGCTGTGTAATGTCCTGTTGGGTCTTGTTTTTGGGTGCATTTGTTATGCTTGTTTTTAAAAACACACTTAATCCGTGAACGTAATGTAGCTCAAAGGTTAAGTACGTTTAATAAACATTTACATACATACAATCACACCTAGACCATAAAGGGGTAGGCAGAACACATGAAACAACTCAAGTTTCAGTACCACTCTTGGTAAATAAGGGGTTGAAAGAAAACGAAACTGTGACATTGCAGGACAGGTTGCCAGCATCTCGCCTGCGCCACCATTTTATTTAACCCTTATCCCACAGTCGACTTCTACGACACCCACGAAAAGAAAGAGGGTGGTGAAATCTTAACCCGTAACGACACGGGACAAAATAAACGACCGACGACCGGTCCGGCTCAGTCGGTAGTGACCCTGCCTGCTAAGCCGCGGTCCTGGGTTCGAATCCCGGTAAGAGCATTTATTTGTGTGATGTGCACAGATATTTGTTTCTGAGTCATGGATGTTTTCTATGTATATAAGTATGTATTAGAAGTAAGATAAAAGTCGTCACCTAGCAACGCACAAACACGTTTCGAAATATATTTCTCCTGATTTTATTACCTTATAATCGGCAAATCTTCACCAATTCTGTATACTAATCAATCTGCATCGAAGAATAAAATTTGCACATCGAAACCTCCGTGCAGGGACCGAAGCCCGAGCACCCAAGAAGACTTGTGAAAATAACTAGACTTCATTGACATATAAAAGATAAAAAGATAAAAGACATTTATTCATGACGCTCACAAACACGTACGTACATGTACACACAAGAATAGGACAAAAAACAGAGAACAGAACATTAAGTAAGTGCGCATCACGAAATGGACCCAACTCAGCATAATGCTAGCTGGAAGCCAGCGCTGGTCTTCCGTAGGGCCCATTCGGTGATGCCACGACAGATAACAAACACACAACAAAGAAAAAGAAAATGAAGAAAAGAGACAGAAAAAATAAAACTATTTACATAAAAAAAAAAAAAAAAAAAAAAAAAAAATATGGCTGTCAAGCAAGGAAATATTTACAAACAAACTGAAAAAAATTAACTAAGTATATTCATGTACGCCACCAGCAAATATTTTACTCAGTTCCGTGAAGTGATATTAGTCAAGTGCAAATAAAACACGCTTCTCTTCAGCCTACACCCGAGGCAGGCCCGGCAGGCCATGCTCCAAAGAAGCCCGCAGCAAACGAAAGTGTAAAGCTAACACTCGAGGCCCGGCAGGCCAGGCTCCAAGGAAGTAAACAAACGTGTAAAGGTACCATAATATCGCCAAAACCTTCCCGTGGTCAGAAGAGGAACGCCGTGTTAGCATACTTTTTATATTCCTAGCATATACACTAGTTATATATCTATGTAAGTTTTAGCATATACTTTTAAATTTATGTAAGTTTTAGTTTAGTTTTATATTAATATAATTGTATATTTGTTTTATATTTAAGTACGTATGTCTTCTTTAAGTCAACCAGCTGCTTCGACCAATTTCCAGTGCCACTTATGTAACAAAGTTTTTCTAAGCTCTCGCGGTCTCAATATCCACCTAACAAAAAAACATAGGAATTGCCTATCACAAATTGCAGCACCAAACTCAAGCTCAATTCCATCGCTCTGTAATGCCAACTCAACGCACCCAAGCCATCTATACCTCCACCTCAGCTACCTCAAAAATAACTTTCCAGTTATTAAAAGAATTCCTCGCGGTGCAAGGATATGCGTTGCCAATCGCCTGTCTCAGTTGATAGACCAATGTGTAACAGTAAATAACTTGGATACATGGAGCAATCTTCTTACTTTTGTTTACAACACGCTACATGTCACGTCTGAGGACAGACAGCTTTCGTTAACACAAAAAATTAAAAATAATTGTTTTAAGCCCCTGGAATTACCGCTAGAGACTACAGATAAATTAGGCCAAAAGCCCTCTGATTTTAACCTAGGAAAAACAGTAGAAAACAAGATTGCGGAAGGAGATTTGAAAGGCGCTGCTCGTATTTTATTTTCTAGTGACATATTATCGCCGGATACACCCGAGACTCTCGCAGCGTTGCGTTCTAAGCACCCCACTGCCCCCAGCGCTCCATTTTTCTTGGACCCACCAACTGCGATCGAAGAATGTCTTCAAGTCGAAGACAAGGACATAGTCGAGGCAATTTTTAGCTTCAAAACAGGCTCAGCAGCAGGTCTTGATGGGATCTCACCTCAACATCTTAAAGATCTCACAGCGCACTGTGTTGGTGATGCCGGCAGAAAACTCATAGGATCCTTAACTAGTATAATAAATCTTATGTTAAGTGGTCGTGTACATGCCGACATTGTGCCCATACTTTACGGAGCCAATCTAATTGCCTTAACTAAAAAAGACGGTGGCGTGAGGCCGATCGCAGTTGGTTCAACGATTAGGCGTCTCGCATCCAAAATTTCTGGTAGACACATAATTTCCAAATTGCAGCGCAGGTTTGAACCAGTCCAGTTAGGTTGTGGTACTAAAGGCGGATGCGAGGCCGCTGTCCACGCACTTCGTACTTTCCTCAAGAACAGCCAGTGCCAAGTTTTATTAAAAATTGATATCAAAAACGCTTTCAACTCTGTAAATAGAGAGACGCTGCTGACGGAAATCAGGAATAACATCCCAGAGCTTTATAATTACCTCCTTCATTGTTATGCTGATCCTTCCAAATTAATGTATCGTAGCCATGAAATTTCTTCAGAAGTTGGATGCCAGCAGGGAGATCCCTTAGGTCCGGCAATTTTTTGTTTAGCAATCAACCCCATTATTCAAAATTTATCCTCAGATTTCAACGTGTGGTATCTAGACGACGGGACTTTAGGAGGCAGCTTGGAATCAGTGCTTTCTGATCTCTCTCTTCTTAAGTCTAAATTTGAGTCCATAGGGTTAGAAATGAACAGTAATAAATGTGAATTATATATTCACGATCCATCTGTAATACACTCGGACGTAACTGCAAAATTCAATTCTATAACACCTAACATTGCCACTGTCACAAAAGATTCCCTTAGCCTCCTAGGCACTCCAATTTTTGAAAATTATTTTCCATCTTTCATCAATAAGACTGTATCAAAATTTCAAAATCACGCCGATCGCCTTCTAGAAATTAGCCCTCATTCAGCCTTAATTATTCTAAAATTCTGCCTTTTCATTCCAAAATTAGTATACGTGCTTCGTTGCTGCCCGCTTTGGAAACATCAAAATTTACTGCTACCTATAGATACCATGATCCGGACTAACCTAGAGCAGATTCTGAACCTAAAGCTTTCTGATCAATCATGGATACAAGCGTCTTTACCCGTACGGTACGGTGGACTGGGGTTGCGCAAAACCTGTAGTGTGTCACTGCCGGCATTTCTATCATCTGCCCACAGCTCTGCTGATCTCGTAGGAAAAATCTTAAGGGTTTTACCCATAAACTACGAGATCTCAGACTTGGGTGATGCTAGAAATGCCTGGCTATCAGCTTGCCCGGGCCACGACCTTCCACATAATCCCAAATCACAGAGGAGCTGGGATAATGTATTGTGTAAAACAATTTATACCTCCTGTTTAGATAACAGCGAAGGAGCTGAACGCGCTCGGTTGCTCGCAGCCGGCTGTAGGGAGGCCGGCCATTGGCTTAACGCATATCCTTCGCTAAATTCTGGTACACACCTCGATGGGAATACCCTCCGAGTGGCGGTCGGGCTGAGGGTTGGGGCTGTAATTTGTGCTTCCCACAAATGCCACTGCGGGAGCGAAGTGGACCAGCTGGGGCGCCACGGCCTTTCTTGCCAGCGAAGTGCGGGGCGTATGTCGCGTCACGCCGCGCTTAACGACATTATCCGACGGTCTCTTACCTCTGTAAACGTGCCCGCAATATTAGAGCCGACCGGTATAGCGCGGGATGATGGTAAGAGACCCGACGGAATGTCGCTGATACCGTGGAGGATGGGACGAGTGCTGGTGTGGGATGCAACCTGTGTGGACACACTGGCCCCGTCACATCTTCACGGTACCACAAAGAAAGCGGGCGCGGCTGCAGAGGCTGCAGAGACGAATAAAAGACGTAAATACGGAGGTCTCGACGCCAATTACAACTTTGTTGCTTTTGGCGTCGAGACCCTCGGTCCGTGGGGTCCGGGCGCCCAGATTTTATACAGGGACTTGGCGAAGCGGCTGACTAAGACTACGGGGGACAAAAGAGCTGGCAGCTTCCTCGCTCAACGTATAAGTATTGCGATTCAGCGAGGAAATGCTGCCAGCATCTTGGGCACTATGCCTCAGGGTCCCTCTTTAGACTTAGATTTTTAGTTTTATTATTATTATTTTTTATTGCCTAGTTTATAATATTTATTGTACCAAATTTTTATTTAAGTGTTATAAATAAATAAATTAAAAAATTATACGAAAAAAAAAAAAAAAAAGTATGTATTTATCTATTTAAGTATGTATATCGTCGCTTAGCACCCATAGTACAAGCTTTGCTTAGTGTGGGGCAAAGTTGATCTGTGTAAGGTGTCCCCAATATATTTATATTTATTTCTATATGACTAACTTATTGTGATACCTATTTTCCTTACATAAAAAAAAAACATTTCAACCAATAAAAATTACAAAATGCTATTTACATACAAGTCAAGTCTCATTCTGATTTTACTTGAACTCTGATAGCCCACTCTGTTAATCGGAGTTGCTCAGATGAAAATTGTCAGCGAAACATTTTTCCCGCATTGATGTATGTATGTATTTGATTCATACTTAACTGTAGAAACAAGAACGCGTTAAAATAACCTATGCATAGGTACAAAACTTCAATGGAATCCATATATTTAATTCATAAAATAAGTCATACATTTTGAACACTATATCGAAATCCAATATGCAAATACGCATCTGTATCACAAGGGGGAAATAAAAAGAAAGAAAGAACAAAAATATGATAATCAAATGTTCTCTAGTCGATGTTATATCAAATGCTTGGAAATCTTGCGGCGGTCGGCCGAAGAGAAATGTATTGGTTCTCTGTATTTGTTATTCATTGATTGTACTTTTTTATTAAAACAATTTCTTTGGGGCCGCTGTGCTGGAGTTTTATGTTTGATTGAAAGGAAAAATTTGCCTAAAATACTGATTTTGTTGCGATGGTAACGCAAAAATGTTGTGTAGGAAGTATAAGTTATATCTAATTTATTAGTTATTTTATGTCACTTAGGGCCAAGTGCACCAACGAAAATGGAAGTTAAACCCGATGGCTAACCCACCACTTTATATAGAATTTGACAGTTGACAGCCCACTAACCCTGAGTTAAGCGAGTGATGCAAGTGGCCCTAAAAGACATCTTCGTGCCCAATTAAGGGAAGTGAAATTTTAATAAAGAATAATTCAATTTTGATGACGTACACTAGAGACATGTTGAGTTTTGTATGAATATTTAGCGGTAGTTTGCCATGTAGGTATATTTTTGAGATGGGAGGCGAAGATCATCAAGTCCGCAATTTGCAAAGCACAGTTTCGCACAACAAATTATACTTAATGAGAAAAATGTACCTATTTACAATTATAGAAGTCGCATATCCCCGAGATGGTCAGGTTTGGTGTATTTTTTATACAATTTCAAGGTTGTTTGTCCGTTTACTTATGCTCTTCGCGATTTGCACGTTTGATGGTTAGCCAATTGACTCGGAGTAAACCTATACCGTATCAAACTGTATCGTTTAATTGGTTTAATCCTATTGGCTAACCCTGGAACGTGCAAGTAGCTTAATATTTTCGTCGTTCGTCTTTTTAATTAAAATATGTAGTCATTTTAAACTCAGCACAAAGTTTCGCTAAATTTAGACTTAACACACAAGAGAATCAGTCGACATTTATCAGAGTGGACAGATCGTTAAGCCGGACCGCGAATAAACGACGCTGGTAGTTAGAACTCACGGCGATTAAAATGCTGCATTGCTGCTTACTTTTTATGTCGGCATTAGAATAAAGAATGATATGGTTTACTATAATGTATGTCTGCTTTGTGAAACAAGTGTGGAACTTTCTGACGTCACATAACATCACGCCAATTGTAGTGTCCGTAAGAAGTTCTTGGGACAAGTAGGAACTTTCTGATGTCATCATTGTACCAACATGCCAGTGGTGGAACCAGCAGCAAGAAATTGTTATTGTTAAGAAATACTGGCATGGCATAGGAGAACTATGAAATGAAATGAAATGAAATGAAATATTTATTTTCCAAGTAGGCATATTACAATGCGCTAGTAACTAAACAGGTATACTAGACCTACTAATCTCAGGGCACTTAGTAACATAAAAAACTTTACCCTCCCAAGGAGTACTAACTTATATGGACAAAGAGTATGGAACAGCTACTTACCAAATATCCTGAATGGTTTTCCTAGCCATGTTATTGATCATATACAGGCTAAGCCACATAAGATTTTTTTTTTTTTTACTGTCGCGTGCTGATATGGCCTATCGCGTCAGTGCGTCCCTTTCGCACTTTTTGTAGGTGCGGAAAGGATTCACCGACGTGATAGGCTAATCACGCTAGTGTGCCAAGCCAAGCCCGCATTAATGCTTAAAAGTTTAAAATTTACCTATATTTCGTAATATTGTTTGATTTGTATTGGTATACAGCGTGTATATACGGGAGAGTATTTTAATAACGATTAGTATCGGACCTGAGGAGCCTAACTACATTGTTTTTTTTAAGATGAGATTTTGGAAACGGATTAAATCGCGTATAATGAATTTACAATTCAACCCGACGTTTCGAACACTTTACAGCTGAATGAATTGTAAATTGGGATGAATTGTAAATTCATTATACGCGATTTAATCCGTTTCCATAGTTTTATTTCATGAATAACTATCGCGGTAACGGAAGACAATATTAAAAAAAATACTCTTAATTAATAACACGTTTTAACAAAATGGCTATCCTATAAGATTCGTGTGATCAGATACTATAACTTGAATTATTCGCCCGTATGGAATCCACAGGCTGTATAAATAAAATTTAACTGTATAGCAAATTTTTGGCGGAATATGTTCGTGGTGTTCACAAACCATACTTTTTCGTTAGAAAAATTTAAATCTCAATGAATTTAAAATGAATACTCTCAGAGAAGCGTCATTTTACTCCCCACAGCGTCGTCGCTAATGAGACAGAAGGGTTGGTCCCTTGTAATTCCGCTCCTACTGTTAACACTATTGAACACGCAATTACGATCAGACCTCACCTTTGCTGGCCACGTTTGAGGATCAGGACCGTGGCCTTCAATTTGTTGAGCTTTCAAGTGAAAACTGTTCAAATTTCAAACTGATACGATATTGTTAAAATTTTTTTAATTTTCTTAAACCTGCTCACGGATGTTTTTGGGAGGGGAACAATACATTTTTCGAAAGACTTTGGGTCGTTTGGGACGGTGGGTTGGCGGCAACGCCCATGTGACACCCCTTGAGTTGCAGGCGTCCATTGGTTACGGTGATCGCTTTCCATCAGACGGACCGTATACCTGTTTGCCACCGACGTGGTATAAAAAAAATAATGGGACGGATCAACTAATTCTTCAAAATTCAAGAAGTGAGTTAAGTAGACGCTGGATGCCCCAAAAGCAAGCTTAACAATGCATCGACATTCCTTACGCATTCGTAGAGTGGGCCACTAAGTGCAGCCTTGACTTGGCTGGTCCATCGCATCCGAATGTATAGCTGGGTTCATATTTTATCCGTTACTAAGAAAGTGCTAAGCAATTGCCCAAAAATGATTTGCCCTATATTCTCTATTATTCCTCCACGTGTCGCCGGTTTCATCTCATTTATTAAGGCAGGTGAGGCTTACTTAAGTGGATATTGGACTAACTGGTTTTACAAGGTGGCTGGACGTTGATTGATGGCAGCACGTGTTGGCCGATGTGAACACTTTTTTGTTTATACTGGTATTTTTTTTTGGATATCGTCTAAATCAATACACAAATAACTCTGAAATAATAATATAATATGCTAAATTCGAAATACTGGTGTATAAGTTCTCTATATACGTTGTTGCATTCAGTAGAGGAGACCGGCGCTCGTTGACTATAGGGGTAGGTTGACTAACTATTAAAAAATTGAGCCAAAAATCGAAATTTGAGTCAGCCAGTGAGGTACGAAAGTCCGTCACCTCTCCCCGCTCAGTCACCAGTGAGCCTCTCGTACCTCATATCGTGTCACTGGTTGGCTCAAGTTTGATTTTTGGCTCATTTTTTAATTGTAAGTCAACTAGCCCCGATCTCCCCTATCCATGGATTAAAGATAAGTAAAATAAAGTCAGACCGGGCCAAATACTTAGGACAAACCTTAGAGTCCAGTCACCATGAATATGCAATAAGTATAGTCTTCTGACCATTCATCATAATCATCATTAGGGCTTGTACATCTGGCCCCGAAGCCGAAGGGCATTTCTACAACGCGAAACAAAAACGAAACGCCGCGAAAGATAGTCTGGCTCTGTCGCGCCAATACGCAAGAGCGATAGAGAAGGATATCTACGAACGTTTCATTACTAATTAATTTACAATAGTTCAACAAGAAAACAAAATTAATGTAGGTAATGAAGGGAAGGGAAGTACCTATAATGTCAGTGCCCTAGTTTTTTGAGGTACAATAATTATGTCATTTATTAGTTGATTTGATTATCACCCGACACTAAGATCAAAAACGAAACAAATACCACCATTAATATTAAAACCAGCTCGATTTATAAAGGCCACTAGAACACAGTATATTTTTTCAACAGCCCAAAATAACGAGTAAAAAATTATTTGGGCGCGTAATATATTCATAACGCATTTGCCTCATGACTACATAAATATTGTAATCCCCAATGGGTCATACACATTATGCGGCTGCAGGCGTGATCTGATATTTAGAATAGGTTTATTTCAGCATTTTGGGCAATGTTCGTGTATATAATTTAGCATAATAACGCCCTTTAATTTTTTTTGACTTAATTTAAGATAATCAATGTTTTATTACAATTTTAATTATCTGCCAACATAATATAATTCGTCTGATACAGGATAATTTTTATAATTAAGAAAATATAGATACTGGAGAACCCTAATGACAAATAAAACTAATAAAATCTCAGGTAACAAAATGTAATTGGTAACAGAAAGAAATTTTTGTACAAACTTTTCGAGAACTGCTGATCAATGTTTTATTACAATTTTAATTACTTATAGTCTGTTACTCCATATATTAGGTAAACGTTCGTTCGTATTTGTCATGCTAGTTCAGTCAATGTCAGTACATCTTGTACTGACACCACACCTCGGACACTGGCGATCAAATATATTGAAAGAGGCGCATTCCTAGCACACAGTCACAGCTCGTGTAGGTGAACGCGTACTATGCTTGTATGAGTGAAATACTTATGACAGGTCGACTGTTCGTGTTTTTGACAGGCGGTAACTGTGAGGTAGCCGAGAGGGGGTGGGCGGCACTTTCAGCGGGGAGCGAGAGTGGCCATACTGTACGATAGTACTCTTTATTATACTGTGCTGACACTGACTGAAATAGCATGACACGTTCGTAAGTTTCCGTAACAATACGAAGGCAAATCTTTTCGCACTACATCTGTACATACTTGTTAGTATAATTAGGAGTAGGATCCTCTTTCTAGACTGGGACGAAGCTTACTACGATTGTAAATTATGGAAAACACCAACAATGACAGTAAGCACTGACAAATAACGTAAACTGGCACGGTAAAGTAACTATCACATGGTTTAGAATACACAAAGTATCAATATGAAATTACTAGCTTTTGCCCGCGGCTTCACTCGCCTTAGAAAGAGACAAAAAGTAGCCTATGTCACTGTCCATCCCTTCAATTATCTCCACTTAAAAAATCACGTCAATTCGTCGCTCCGTTTTGCCGTGAAGGACGGACAAACAAACAAACAGCACACACTTTCGCATTTATAATATTAGTATGGATTCGAAAATCGATTATAACTTGGCCCCAAAGCACACAAAAGTTCAGGAAACACCAAAAGGTGAGCGTTCAATTTATCCATGTCAACTGACTCCCGGGAGGAAGACACCGTGAAATCCTTGCTCTCTTTTAATGTAAATATATTATATACATTTTTCACAATCAAAGTACAATTGTGTACAAAACACAAAAGGAATTTAAAGTCTCGTTATTTTTGTAGGTATAGCTTAGTTTTAAGCTTAAAATGAATGTGCCAAGTTTGTTCAGCTACTTCAATTTAAACAGAATGGTTTACTTTTTTACACTAGTTTGCAAAGTAGGTCATTATTTGTTATTTCGATACGTATAACTATTGTAAAACGTCGTTCAATATATGTGCGAAGAGGGAATTCGTAACTCGTGACAATTTTAATTTACCGCCACTAGTTTCCACACTTGTACCGTAATTTTCTATATTATTTTGAATCTAACCAGAAAGAATTCTCGATAAATTCGGGAGTCTGATAAAAAATACACAAGAAACACCCTATAACACACCTTTGTTTTTCCTCCACAATGAAAGTGTCCAAAAACTGTCTTAGCTAGTCTACTTTTTCGTTTTTCTTACACCCCAGCTTTACACAAAGCAATGCCAACTGAGATTCCTCTTATAAGTATAATGTCGCTTATGAGCTCACGTCACTCGACTTTCTAGACACACTAGACAGGCTGATTTTCTCTCGCACTTTAAACCCTAATATTTTATGTCATTTAAATGTAATTTTTAGAATCGCTGCATAGTACCGTGTTGGAATAAATGGAATAAAACATTTTTCAACGCATTTGCTTATTAAGAGTGATATTGCACGCATGCGTTAAAAGGAGTTATAAAATAAGCTTTTTCCCCAGGGAGTTAGGTATGAAATATCTATTACCATAATTAACATGTTTTTCTATTTACATATTTTTTTATTACGATACAATTGTGACATTGATATCAGATTATATCGCGTATATTGAATATAATCCGTTTCTCTAGTTTTATTTCATTTTGTGTATAATATGCTTTCTAGGTATGTATAATGGAACTAAGATCGGTTGTTTCTTTAATTTTAAGTAGTTTTTTATATTTCAAATGTGTTATTGTGGGTAAGAATATCGAAAATTTTGCTTTACTAAGCATGTTACTCTCGTTTGAAACATTTAACCTCCTCCCTTTGTTGCACAATGACTGTATACCTACCGACAATAATATTACCTGACAAGAAATGAATCACTTCTCGCACTAGTTTGTAAAAAAAGCACCATGGCTTTTGTAGGTCAACCAATAAAATCGGGGCAGATATATAATTTTGCGGCAATTATTGAGTAACATATTATTACAAGTGACTGCACTATAGTAACGACGAGTGCATCTTCCAACGAAGCAAAGCCTTGCAGATTAGAATGTGATATAATTACATTTCCGGCGCTCCTTCTATATTTTCAAACTGGCTCTCTCAAACGCTACTGCAGCGATGTACGGCGCTAAGTGAGCAAGCTGCGTATTATTGTAACTTACCGAGGAATAACGATTTACGCTCAACCATTATAACATTATAAGTTGTGATTCAAAAATGTATTGCGATGATGTAAAGGAGATTGCTCTGGGTAAAATAATCGACGAACATGTGAGAGGATCTTTTATAGGAGCTGCAATAGCTGAAAACACAAAAGAAAATCGACAAAGAAACATCTTTCGACAAGAGAACTATGTACCTACTTACCTAGTCAAAAAGATTCTGAACATTGGAAACTGATCCGAATAGCGAGGTAGTAACTACTTGGACTAAAATATGAAAGTACAACTACGCAACTTGGACTAAAATACTAAAGTACAACTACGCAGACAATCCAAAACAAGAGAGATAATGATAATTCATTCAATTTATGGGGAATAGGAGGAGGTATTGTAGGAGGTAGGTCATAGCGAATGATATTCCGATTTGTGTGGTAGGGCACAACACAGCGGATATCATCTCGCTTGAATCTAGGGCAGAGCCCAACTGGGGAAGTACTCCGCCTTACAGAAGAAGAAGCAGCCAAATAGCACTTCGAGGAACAAACGCTCACACAAATAATTGTATGGAAGAGTGATAGAAACAAAATGTGTAGAAGCTACAGCGATTGGGATTTTGACTAGACAGCAGATGAGCTAAGAAGGTTTTTTGCCATAGTAAAGGTCTAACGGAGATCACTCGTATATTGGTTTTTCTAAGCTGTACCCTGCGATGGTAACACAAAGTAGTTAATGAAGAAGGTGCAGTTACCGGCGCCAGCTAATTAATTACAGCACCCGGTGCCGCTGCGCGCTCATATCATGTCCTTTTCGCTACTACGCTACGTGATGTCCTTATTTTAGTTATATTTCTGCTTTAAATTTTTAGTTACAAAATTAATTTTACTTACAAGTTGACTGTTTCTTTAGATGATGGACTGAGCCCCGTCAAACCGAGACAAGTTATTTTGTACAAATTCCTAGTTTCTACGATGATGAGCCAAATATTTTTTTTATTCTTTGTGTTATACAATTTATTTATTATCGGAAATAAGCATTATACTCCAAGTATGTTATAATAAATGTTATTCGAAAAAATGATCATTATATTAAATAAGAATTATACAATTTGTTACTATATTATTTGTTGTTATATGATTCAATAATTATATCAAATGATTGTTATAACGACTAAAAATATATCAAAAAAAGCTATATATCGATCGATACGCACCCACTTCCAATCCCCTTTCAGGGAAGTAGAGGGTTAGAAATATACGAAAAGTAGCCTGTGCCACTCTCCTCCACGTCAATTCGTCGCTCCGTTTTGCCGCGAAAGACGGACAAACAAAGAGACCCACACACTTTCCCATATATAATATTAGTACGCATATTATAGTAACTATGTACTGTATCATTTATTAATTCTAAGAAATCAATTCGTTAGTGTTTGGCAGCGGATTTAACGCCTCCCTCTGAATCCCATACTGGCAATACAAGTCGTTTTCATTACAGCTCCTTGCTAGACTAGTGTAATTTTAAATACTAGCTAAGAGAAAAGCTAACATTCATGTGACTAATTAAGGAATGTAAAACTATTTTAAGCGTACAACTTCTAATTCCCTATGTCACATTGTTTTAAGATATAAATTTGAGCAAACTTATCTGGCACGTTAATTGAAAAAACGTCCTCTTATAATCCGTACAACTGCAATGCAGGGTCGGTGGCACAGGGAGGAATTGGGAGTAACGATAAAATAACGTATAAACACCGAAAAAATGTTATTGTTTTCGTGCAAAAAATGTTTTTTAATTAGTAAGTGTAAGAAGGTAGGTAAGTCACGTGTTTCGCCTCTCTGTGAGCCTCGGAAGATTTTGACGGTCCGAGATCCAGCAATTGACTCAGTTGTTATACGTAATCAATTCACTGATTAGGAAAGTACTCTTCTAGAATTTTATTATTACGGATTTCTACAAAGCTAATGCCCGATTCCATCAATATCTAGGCCATAGGACTAGGACATTAAACATACCTAATATCCCTTCATGTAGGTAATAGTTTTGTTATAAGAATTAATTGCAAACATGAACTGTGATAAGAAGCAGTAAAAAACGTAATAAGAAATGTTTTTTTTTAATAGGACTTAGTCCGAAGTAGATTAGGTAGAATTAGAAAGTCAACGTAGAGCAGGATCGCAGAAGGTACAACACTTCACAACGCTACAACAACAACAACAAGAACAACAACAAAACGCTTACACAACGAAACACAACGTGGTAAGTACAACGCTTTAGGTTTATCACGATACAATATCGACGTCAAACCTCGCAATAACCCCCCAACTGCAGTCAGCAGGATTTGTGAATAAGCCACCGCTCACCCAGTTCTGTTTGTTGCCAGATACTCAGCTAACCAGAGCCTTGCTGTTTATTAAAATAACAATTTGTTGGTTCCCTTACATTTTGCGGTAAACATTTGCCTGCAGCGTTTGGGAATCTGTGAACTGATTAAGCAATTCGATTGTATGATGTGAAATACGAATTGGGTCGATTCTTTGTATTCAATTGGTTAATGTGACGGAACTAGGTACAGTCAACCAATTGGAACCCTAGGCCACTGTAGAACGATGTCATAGTGATGTTATAAATCAGATTGTAAGAAATCTCTTACTGCTTGTCATTTTGACATGGTTGTAGCCTAGGGTTCCAATTGGTTGACTGTACTAGGTACTGCTCGCTTAGCCGATATGCCAATCGTTGACACTAAACGCCGCGCCAATTAAGAAAAGAAATAACTATATTATAAACGTTTATGCATTTGGCTATGTACTCTGACGTAGGTACCACCTACTGCTGAGTATTCGTAGGACTTTTTCACCAGATGCTAGTCAGGGTACGTCGCCGAATGGCACAAAGGCTCACGAAACGCTCACGAAACGAAACGCTCGTAGATATATATCTCTATCGCTCTTGCGTATTGGCGCGACAGAGCCAGACTACCTTTCGCGGCGTTTCGTTTTCGTTTTGCGTCGCAGAAATGCCATTCGGCTACGGCACCAGTTGACACAATAACTGTTATCAGTAAGCAATGTCTGTCAAAGAAATAGATCATTATTTATATGTAAATCGACATGTACATAACATTACAAATTTTCTCATTACAGAAATAAAACTTTGATAAGGTACAGCGGGGCAAATCTCGACTGGGGGCAATTGTAACTGATCCATTTTTCCATTATTACAATATGATGTTGATGTCTACATGTATCCACTGAATATGCCTACCATACAGGGTGTAAACCTAATACGGGCGAACCTCTTAACGGTGGTGAGTATAGGACATACAAAATGGAATTAGATAACTTTTACTTAAAATTGAAATATTTTTTTTATCCATACAAATTAATTCGGCCCGCAACGTAATGCAAACACACTCGCGTTTAACGCTCGTTGACAGTTGTCATTGATTGTCATCGCAACAACGTTTACAGTACATTGCTGCTGGGATTTTTTTCAAAAATTCATTAAGGGGTGAAAATTAAGAGTAACTCAAAAACACCTCTTAATTAATGATAACAATATTGAATTATATGCCTGGTTTCATTTATCGCCCTTATTAGGTTTACGCGCTGTATATAACCGGTGGACACTCTATTTAATAAAGCAAACATTGTAAAACATGGAAAAAATGGACCAGTTACATTTGCCCCCTAGTCGAGATTTGCCCCGCCGCTGTACCTTATATCGTATGTAATAGATACTCTAAGCGTTAATAAGTTATCAAAGAAAAGGATTGAGTCGACTTGTCCTAAATATTTCGCTGTTGCTATTACCAGGGGCGGCTCACTCCGCGATCCTATCGCCGCGCTACAAGTACATGCCGGCGGCCGCGAGTTCGCGGCCCATTCAGTGGCGACGACCTTCGCGCGGCTCAATAGAATTCAATGTCGTCTGCACGCGTGCGGTCCGTTTGTTAATGTAGGTAAGAATTTAGAATGGCGGCGTTTTGTGAACATCAAAGGAGTGAGCCTTCTGTACTTGTACTATTATATATTCTGTGCTATTACCGAAGTCTTTCGACCGAAGTTCATTTAATTAGAAGGTCTAAAATAAATCTTGTTACAGTTTTTTATACGAAAAATCTCAAAATTATTACAATCATCTTCAAATTTTACAGAATATATCCTGACTTAATATAAGCTGGTGAATTTGAAGTGATTGAAAAAGAAAATAATATGAAAGAATCCCTTTCGTCAAATTAATGAACCGTCTTCCAGCTCTCAAGCTTTTAGACTAAACCCTAGCTCCAGTTGGATTCTAGACAGGAGCCTTTTCCTCAGGATTTGCAAATCCAGACTTACCCTACTTTGTTCCTGCGCTTTCGTTGTTTTTTACTTATTGGAAATTAGTATAACTATACATTTATAAGTTAGAAACGTATATAATATTCGTTTATATCAAGGATGCTAGCGGCGTTTCCTCATTATATCGCAATGCTGATAGCTACTCGAAAAATCCGCCAGCTCTTCGGTAATCAGCATACGTCGTAATAGAGGGCGCAATAACAAATCAGATAAAGAGCACATAAAAACAGAATGTCTATTTTGTAGAAACGGACATATTATACCTACAGCTACAAAGAATCTCAGAAGCTCTGTACATATGGAAAGTTTCCGCTTGAAATGGTCTATAAAAATTGAAGGCATGTTTACAAAACAACATAAGTAATTTTTTTTGACGGAATTGAGTTATTGGTAACTTAGTGATCGTCTAAGAAGGAGCTACAAGTTGTCATCAATCACAACAACATGTCTACTTTATTAATAAATTGATCGAATGTCCTTTCTAATACGTGACATATACGTGACATATTGCAAAAATAGTGATACTAAGCAGTTTGCATTGCGATAAATGTTCCTCAAAATAAGTTTTGCGTCTGTTTTTGCTTATTTTTCATAGCCTTTCTTTACTGTCAAATCGTTTTTGTACCCGCGATAACGACGTATGGTAATCACAATCAGTTACATCAATCGTAATGCGAAGCAACTTCTACAACTTGTGCGCGCTGGGACCCCTTGGACTTGAACTTTCCAATAGTATATGTCGGTGTATGTACCTTATTTCAAAATACAATATATACTGGCCTTAGCGTCTATTTCAGACGATTCATGGTGCTACGTCCGAGAGACATCGCTTTTGATGACTAAAGAGACCGTGTGAGAGCGACATATTTTGCCACATACCTGACAAGAGAAGTTCACTGTAACACAACAAATACAATATAGAGATTTAGTAATGAGTACACTTGCGTAGGTAATATATAGTATGGTCGCAAGTTCGTCGATGAGACATAGTTTGCGGCACTTGGTGACAAAAGGGAAAGAAGACACCATAGCGAAACGTCGCAATTGGTTGCAAGCTTCCCTTGTCAGCAGTCTCTTCAGTCATCAAAAGCGCTGTCTCTCGAACATTGCACCATATACCATCTAAAATAGACGCTAAGGCCAGTATGTATCATTGTAAACTTGCGTAGGTAAATACTATAATAACCTGTAGGTATTTATACCACAATACCTAGTGATAAATAATCTACCTACGTTGACAGTCGTAGTGTCTTCAAACTAAGACCTAAAAACAGCTGTTAATCGTATTATGTTTCCACTTCGTGGGAAATATCAGCGAGGTAGACCTCGGGTTCGCAGATTTAAACTTTGCCGTCTGTTTTGCTGCACTGTGGGAAAGACATACGGGACAACATTTCTGAGAGCATTGACTTATAATCTTGAGATGACTGATCAAGGAAAATTAACAATAATAGCGTTTTCCCATTTTAGTGCCAGAGTTGCTTTCCATTCTTCACTTTTCCCAATCTTCACGGCGTCCAGCCAACACTTCTTAAGCTTTCATCACACACACACGCGTGTGTACGCTCACATTCTAAGTTTAGGGTCGTCAGAAGCCAAAATTTTTTTAATTTTGGTATCGCACGCAAAAATACATCAAGTTCCGCCAACGTCACGTCAGCCCTTTATTGCTCACTGCTGAACATATGCCTTTCACTACGACATTTGAATTTCGAACAACCGAGTCACTACGCGTCTGTTCAGACCAATCGTCACAATTTAACGTTGTATGACGCAAAATCAATCCGTGTGCATCTCAAACTTCATTGCAAATGACTAGAAGCAGTGGTATAGCTCGGGTAGACGGATTACCGTAACCATTAGACTAGTGATGAGATTATCCGAGTTGATGCCGCAAAAGTTAGCCTGCAGATACCGGCAACTAGTGATGTCTCGTTTCGGAAAAGTGGCCTGTTTTGAAAACATTGCCTACAGTATAATCTAAAATAGCAAAATAACCAACAGAGCGACATTTGGTCTATAGGTAGACTACCTATATCATGTGGGTAATGTTTTAGCACGCTACACGCTAACACGTTTACAAAGTTATAATATATACTCGTACATAGCTTGATACATTTATTGTAATACTTTCAATAAAAAAATAAACTGTCAACGCATGTTTCATGTTAATATAGCTAATTTCGAGGTAGATAGAAGTCAATATTTAGGGGTTTTCCGGTTATAAATGGGGTATTTTTGTAAGTAAGTTTTAGTTTGTTATTAAGTTTTATTTATAGGTTTAATTTTATTTATAGGTTTATTTTTAGTTTTCATGTTATTGTTTTAGTTCTTACTAGTTTATGATTTTGTGTTAAATAAATAAAGTACACAAATAAAAAAAAAATATTCAGTTACATCCCATTATATACACCTATACACGGCTTCTTAATAGACACTCATTGAAATGACGACAATCGTGTCATATACCTACGCTGTTCAGACCAGAACACAAGTTTTATGTAGGCGGATTAAAATGTATATTTTATTTTTGATATGAAATAAATGATGCAGTGAAAGTTAAAGTTGAGTTTTTTATGTGGAAGCTACAGAAATTTTGGTGACCAACATACGCCACAATGCCTACTATTCCTATGAATAAGTCCTATGACTTTACAGATTTTGGGGATAGTACGCGCAGCATTCTTTGATATGTTAATAATCGATGGCACACCACTACTAGCCACTGTAGCTTACTGTTTGTAACTGATCCAGCTGTAAACTCTTCAGTTACCAACCAAGACTGTACTTCGCTAAAGCTAGCTCATTTTCCCAAGATATATTTTAATATTTCTAACTTCAACGATTATTTCGAATACTGTGCTGTGTAATAAATACAAACAAACATAAATACCTATATTACCAAAGGGGCTAGGCAGAGCACATTAAACTTCTCACGGTTTAGAACCACTCTTTTAACTATTAAGGGATTAAAACAAAATATAACAGTGATTGCCATGGTTAGCGAATCGTCGACACAAACATTAAACCCGTTGGAGGAATGGGGGTGGTAATAGTACATTGTGCAACAAGGGGAGGAAGTTGAATATTACTAACGAGAGTAAGTTAAATCGCGACGGCTCGCCGGAGATGTATGTATGTCGTCGCTTAGCACCCATAGTACAAGCTTTGCTTAGTTAGGGGCTAAGTTGATCTGTGTAAGGTGTCCCCAATATTTTATATTTATTTATATACAAGAACATTGTTTTTCTTCTTTATTACTAATATAATATCTTAAAAAATTAAAGCAGTTTGCTTCTCAAGAATATCAAGCTTGAGTACCTGACGTTGCGGTAAATACCTCATTGAATATTTTTACTCTCTCTTAAAATGCCAACGTTGCTGTAGAACTAAAATGCCTTATTCTTACACGACTGGTAGGAATTAAGGACTTTTTGATTTAGCAGAACAGCATAAGCAATGGAGTGTATTTTAATAGCACAAGCTAAGGATAAACTCGTCGCCGTAGCATGAGTCACCTGCAAAGTTATCAATCTTACTTACTGAAATAAACTACTGAGAGACTATATTAAATTCAGTACTAACAGAGTGACTGACTAAGAGACAAAAGAAACAGCTTGAAGTTATTTTATAAAAACTCTTTAAATATTATGTGGCTGATTAGTGATTGGGCTTTAAGAAGTTTACCGTAAATACTAGGCACATAAACTAAAGTATTTTCCCAAACAAAAAGGGCATTATGTGGTGTAGGCGACGGAACGACCAACCTCTATGCTGCGGGCAGCCTGGCCAGTGAGGATGCCGCTGCCAGCGCGCGTCTTTTGTTTATGTACAGATTTTTTTTCAGCGTGGTACGAAATGTCAACAAGGCTGAAATGTATAGTAGGTGGTAGATAGTTTTGCAAATCATCATCATATTCTCTTTATTCATTTTAATTCTTAGGCTAGGTTTTTTTATAATATGATTATAAAAGTAAAATACAAAACCACATACAAAACAATACAAAATATATAAACACATTATAAAAAACCTAACCTAGGGTGCCGCCAGCAGCGGGGCAGGGCATAATTATTATGTGTAAAAATAGCCTTTTCTTTTGTACGATATATATCCATGTAAATGATTGTGTAATGTGCCTGTGTGTTGTAAGTTGTAAATATACTGTATATAGAACTTTCGTGTATAATTTTCATCAACCTCGGCCCGAACTGTTACATGTGGTATGTACAAAGTGTACGTTCATTATATATAAAAAAAAATGAATGTTATGTTACATTGTAACAAATTATCTGCGTAGTTAATTAGTACCTACATACATTTTATTTTAAAATATTGGTATATCGCTTATAAGTAGGTAGATACTTACCTACAAATAAATAAGTATTGCGACACTACTCAAACAACCTTTAAAAGTTAATTTTAAAGAGAATAAAGATTCTCAGAAAACGTTTTACGCCAGACGCTTTTAGCTACAAACTAGGATGCAAATGTAAAGGTGCAAAAATGAGCAAAAATTTAAAATTTAGTTAAATAGTTCCTCAAAGCGCGAATGCGGCTGCATTGAATTACTTATATGTACTACTTTTATTACAGTTTATTACACGTGCGTTAAACAATCTTATATCAAGGTACATAGAGTTAAATTTTCTGAATAATGTCGGATAGATATAACGTTTTGGAAGCAGGCACTCGGAATGAAGTCGATCTTTCAGGGCCGTCAAAAAAGTAAGTGCTAAATGAGTACTACATAGCTACCAAGTACCAAGGACAATGTTAGGACTTACTCCAGGGGGCCGATTTTTGAGTCTCAATGTCACTAAAATACCAGTTGAAAACGGTGAATTGCCTATCGGGGGTGCGCGGGGAGTGAGGGAAATCCAATTCGACGGGTACGTAAACTTGTATTCACGGAGTTTTTTACAATGACGACGAAGCTGACGCATTCCCCAACCAGTTAGAGCAGAGTGAGAACTGGAGCGGAAGAACGTTTGTCAGACGTTATTATCCTATAGTGCGTAGTTCCACGAGGGAAGCAGGGGACTATAGGTAAATAATTATTGTCCGTATCTAAGATTCGATACATATCAAGTTTCAACCGGCGAGCCTAACCAAATCGGGAAAAATCTTAACACCGCGATGTACGAATTCTATGGGATGCGGTCAGCGCCATCTAGCGGGTTTTTTGGTAACTAAACCGGTGTCTCCGCTCGGCGTCTTGGACGCTAGGTAGGTCTGCGTTCGCTGCATGCTTTGTTGGTGTTACAATTTTTATTTTATTTTCTTTTTCTGACAACTAACGCCACTCTTGCGGTCAGAAGATATTTTCGTTATTTCGGGATTGACCCCATAGTAAATGGTAAAAGATGCCCAGTAAGTATGACATGAACATTACTTAATGGGTTTCAGTAAATATTTTTCGCTAATTGTGTCGCTTAACTTCAAAACTGGGTAAATCCATTCTGCTCTAAAGATAATCACTTTCAGATCATATTATATCGTTTTATATATTCAACCTTAAAGCAGATTGGATTTACCCAGATTTGAAGTTAAGTGACACAATTTACATTATGCTCTCAACTACTGAACTTGATGAACTCGGTAAAAATATTTTATCTTTATTTTGTTACTCTAATATGAATATTTTTCATATTCAAAAACTATTTGCTCATCATTGTGAGTAGATAAACAAATTCCAAAATAGCAATTTACACTATATTATGTGAACACTATTATTAAGTGCTTATTCGCATACAAACTCAATTAATCCAACAGCCAGTAAAAAAGCCGACAAAAAGTAAAATTACGACGGAACCAAAATTAGGAACGAATAGACAGATGAGGGGCGAGTGAGTGATTAGGCCGGACAAATCGACAGCCCAGTTTCCACCCCTAACATCTCAATGACTTGCTACAATGTACTATAAGCTTTATATCCAAGACTACCAAGTTGCTTTTAGAAGAATGTTCTTGGATTAGATTATGGTGTTGTCAAAGTTAGTGATGCAAAATGGCCGGGCGATGATATGGGATAATTAGAGCCATCTATCGCGATGCTCTGGTAATTAAATAGCTCTTAGCGGCGATCGGTTTTTAGGACAAGGTCACTTTCTTAAAATCGAACTGGATAAGGACAAAGTATTCTTCGTTATCGATAGTACTAAGTAGATACTAAGAAAATGAAGAATGCATAGATCGGCGCGAGTTTATGTCACCACGAGATAGACTATAATACCCGTCTTCAGGCATGTTATTTATACAATCGGAAAAAGACATGATCTATGTCAGCAAGATACTGTCACGTCAATCATTTGCTGCAGAGTCTATAAAAAGATTTGCCGTCGTGCATAGTTTATTGTCGCTGTTTCACATTCACTATCCGAAATAGCAATTTTACTCACCTCCGAGTCATCCACATAATTTAGTAGTTGTATATTTATCTACCTTCCAAAACCGCCTCCAATCCTAGTAACAAAACCTTCAACAACTTCAGCAAATCGATAAATGCCTCAACTCAACTTTCGACCAAAAACAAACGAGCCAAATTTTGGAGTGACTTTAATAGGGATAAGAAACCGCAGCACCCGGCTTAATTCAGATTAACGAGATACCAAAGACAACATCTGGATTAGCATTGTATGGAAACGGGAATCCGACTGACAATAGATTTCAAATGTTATTCTAAACGCTTAAGCGATTTGACTATTAAATATTAATGTGACCTTGACATTTTGAAATTACTCACCAATAATCTAAACAGTAGAGATTTAACCATTTAAGCAGAATTAAATTACTACTACTTACTACTTACTTACTTACTTATTGTACTTATGGCACGGATCAAGCGAAGGATGAAGTGAACGTACACTCAGTTCAGCCTTACTTGTCCAATCATGTTAACAAACACTGCTGGAAAACATTATCTCAATTTTCTCTGGAATTACACATTAACCTTCACTTAAAATGTTATTATACACTTAAATAAACTCACAAGGTATTGAAATCAATCAAAAAAACACACAAAAAAACATTACACACTGTATTGAAATCAATCAAAAAATACACTGAATAATATCATTTCTAGAACGATTTTCACCAATAATTGTAATTACGAACGGATGACATAAAAAACTGCAAGTCAGTGTTAAATGTTTTAAGATCTGACATTACGAAGTCTAGCTTGTCTATGAGTCGCAATGTTGGGATGACAACTTATCGTTATGACCGATCGATATTAACGTTAGAGTTTGTATAGCTGGGAAAAAACGCGTTGATATTAACTACAATAATTTATCAGATTTTTAACCGACTTCTTTACGCAGAAGGAGGAGGTTCTGTATTCAGTTTCGTATTTATGTTTTATGTACTTATGTTCACCGATGACTCCGAGAGCCATGATCCGATTTTAATCATGTTTCTGAAGAAAGCGAAAGTGAGACAAGCCTTTTTCACAGAATTATTGAAAATGTGACGAAAAAGAACTAAATTTTGGTTTTAACATAGATATTAGCCGCCTTTACACAGACGCTCTATCGCGCGTGATTGCGCAATCGCGTATGAAAGAATGCGCGTGTAAAGACGACGGGAGGGGAAGGGAAAGAACGCGCGATTGCGTGCGCTGGAGCGGGCGCGCAATCGCGTGGTTGAGGTTGTCTTTACACGTACGTTCATTCGCGCGCGCAAGATGGCGGACATACGCTCGTGGACTAAATAATTAGTGGTTGAATTACTTGCTCTTTATAAATCGATACTATTAATAACAATACACAATAATAACCAGTATATCGCGCACGATTAGCCTTTACACGCACGCTGTTTTCGTTCTCAAAAACTTCGACGCGCAATCACGCGCGAAAGAACGTGAACCTTAAAAACCAACAACACGCAATCGTGCGCTATCCTGTACGCTCCGGGAACGCGCGATAGAGCGACTGTGTAAAGGCACACCTCGGACACTGGCGATCAAATATATGAAAGAGGCGCGTTCCTAGCACACAGTCTAAGCTCGTGTAGGTGAACGCGTACTATGCTTGTATGAGTGAAATATGACAGGTCGACTGTTCGCGTTTTTGATGCAGTAACTGTACGGTAATCGAGAGGGGGTGGGCGGCACTTTCAGTGGGGAGCGGGAGTGGCCATACTGTACGATAGTACTCTTTATTATACTGTGGTAAAGGCGGCTATTGTGTGACGTAAAATTGAAAACGCTCTGATGATATCAGCAGCGAAATTATCGTTAATACATCATTTTATCGACACTTCCAATCACTAGTAATTGTCTTTGACCATATTAAACAAGTACATAACTGCATAATGATAAAGATAATATGAAACTAGTGAACCATGGTCATCGTTTACATACTCGTACAATTTGGTAACGCGCTTCAGAACTTTCCATAATTTTTCTGTGACAGTAGTTTTTCTGGAAAACACTTCGGAGAGTTAATGGAAATATGACACATTTAAACATTGTTCCGAAGTGGCAGAGTTATAATTAATTAATTATATTCTACAATCTCCTCTTTCTCAGGAGGATGGATATCCTTTTGGTCAAGTGAGTCTTCGGAGATTTGTTTTATTAATATATTAGTAATTTATCACATCGATCTTCGTAGAATATACAATATGCAAGACAATTTACAAGTAAAATTATATTTAATATGAAACTATGATCATCAAGCTAAGGAAACAACACTCCCATTTAAATGATACTGGAGAAATGTCGGGAGGTGGTATCACACATTGAATTACATTAACAAAAGAAAGATGAATAGGAGCTAAACTTATACTTAAACTCAAAAATGAGAGGATTACAAAGCGACTTACCAATATTATTTATACTGGTTTTACACGTGAATTATTTATACTGGCATAAATTAAATAATAAGAAGATCATACCATCCCATACATTAGAATGCGACCGCCTAAGAACGCGCATACACTACACCACACATAGCGCCACAAAAAAAATGTCTTGTAGCTTTCGATTTTAATTGTAGATGGCGTTAAGTGTCACTTTTGACATAAATTTATGGCTCGAAAGTGACAATTAACGGCAATCTACAAATAACCGATGGCACCAAGGCATTTTTTTGTGGAGCCACCTATGTGTGGTGTAGTGTATGCGCGTTCTTGGGCGGTAGCATTTTAATGTATGGGATGGACCCATCTACTATATCCATTATCTTTGATACTGGTTACAAAGTCGCCGAACAATATTTTTTTGAGTCGTTTTATAATGAGAGCGTAACTTCATTGACATGGAATACAGAGCCCTGGATAATAATTTTCTCCCCCGTATCGTAATTAGTTTCTTTCCAGTTAACAAAATTGTCTATTTACTGAGCGACGACTTAAGCGGGTAATACATTAACCAATGTATAAGCAAAACAATATTTATAAGATTCTTTCCCAGCAAACTGATATTAAGTAAATTGACAATATCAAAGACATTGTTAGATTTCACAATCTAGAAAATTACGTTGCTAATCCGCGAACAGACACGGATTTGCAAAGTCTAGCATCTAGATTTTGATTATCATGGATTTCTGCACAGTAACACCTATTTAATTCCATCCACTGTCAGATTGATCTACCTATTCAATAAATTCTTAAAGGTAAGATAAGGTAAAAATGTGTTTATTGCACATAAACACAAAAACAATTGTTGAAGGATAAGTTTACATCCATTTGTGCATAGCCTAATTATTATTAACACAAGTTTCCATCAGGGGTCCCCTAGGCTAGGCCTGTACCGCGGGAGACCAGTATTGCATTTGTATGTCATGAAGGTTAGGAAAACAATATCATGAAAGTTAGAAAAACAATTCTTAATTCTTATTCTTAACAATTATTAATTCTTACTGGAGGCCTTGTCACTTTTTCTTTGTATATGACATTAATTTAATGTTTAATTCTTAATTTGTATATAAATAAAATAAAAAAATATAGTCATCCCTCAATACTGCGCAAACAAAACACAATCAAGCTCCTCTTTTATTAAGTGTAAACTTATTACTTTTCCCCTTCATGTTACCGTAGACAGCTCTAGTGTATAAAACGTCATATCGTCTTAAAAGGTTCTAATACTTTACCCTTATATTCCTTTGAGCAAATTTTTCGCTCTCAGCACCAAATGGTGTCCCTCAATAGTGAAGCCATATACTGGCTTATGTCTCATATGGAACGGAGCAAAATAAAACTGCACTGATTAAATTTTTAAATCTTCTGCTAGCTCAGAGGTTTACGGGAAATAGTGAGTTTATTTTCATAAAGTAACAGTCCTCATTTTAAAGTTACATAATAATTTAATTAGTGTGAGGAGTGAGGTGTGGGTTTGTGTGACAGTTGGTACTTGTACAATTTGATTCATATTGATAAAAATATTAAATTTAATACAAGAAAAGTGGCACAAAATAATGTCCACTATTTTTCCCGTAGGTGTCGTACCTAGAAGTTGACTGTTGGAATGGGTTAAATTGCGGTGTCGAAAATGGGCTGGCAATTTGTCACTGTAATATCACAAATTTCTTTTATATTTTAACCCCTTAATTGCTAAGAGTGGCGCTAAAAATTAAGCAATTTTATGTGTCCTTTTAGGAATACACGCCAGAGATTATATATGCATGTATGGTTACTTCCGAGCTCAGTGTATTTATCAAAATAGCTTTGACTAGTTTGAGAAAAATCTTTCTTGTGTGACAAATTTTCGAACTATCCGAAGCACAAGGAAAACCATATAGATTAAAGCCTCGGAGGAAATATAGACTGGAGTAGCCTTTCAGTTACTTACCCCTCTGCCAAAAAACTTGAACAAATGTTCATAAAGTCACGTAAATACAATTTCACAATCGATTCATGCTCATTCACAGAATCGCCACGACACATATCACTGGTAATTAAAAATGCCCGCTTGTGCTGTGAACACTTGTAATAAGCGCTCAAATACCTCAAGTTTGCAAAAAGATGGCATAATATTCCATTTGTAAGTAATTTTAATATTGTTATATTACTGTTTTTATTATCTAAATGATAATATTTTTGTCATACGTCATCGAATATCGATTTATGTGATCGAATGCAATCGATTTGAAATTTGTTGGTGGGTAGAAATTACGTCACGAACACTCCCCACGAGACTTCGATTTTTTGCTGTTTAAGAAGTTACCTAATGTGGTTTACAATAGGGTCGATATTTATAATATATCAATTTATTCATAAAAAGACGCACTCCCCACGAGACTTCATTTATATATTTTGTAAGAATTAACCTAATTTCAATTAGAATAGAGCATATATTATAATAATATTGACAAGGATAATAAAATTGAAAATTAGAAAAATCATTTGACCGAGACTTCGTCGTAGAGATGTGGGCATGGTCGATGAAATACCAACTATCGATAAAAAAGTATGATTTGCAAACCTTGATCACACAATTCATTTGAAATATATTTGCAATTTTCCGAAAGATAATGATTTGAGTTTTATTACATGTACTTAATAAACTTTACACTTTGAACCAGTATTGAAAACAGTTAATGAAGACTAAACCATTTCTAGTTTATTTATTTAACCAAGTTTGTCTATAGTGATTTAGTACCACCAACCGCAGTAAACGTTGTTGATTAGTTAGTCTGGAAAAATAAATTAATGTTTTGTCAAAATGTCAAATATTTCTTTACCTACTAATCCTATTATCCATCGCTAGTCCACCCGCGTGATACCTACTACCCAAGATTGTCATTAGTGAATCTTAATATGATTATAATAGTGCCAAACATTAAACAGATCTAGAAAAAACAACGACATCATTAAAATTATAATTTGCTTCATTAATTATTATCGACTTCAGTTATCGATGCCTGCCTCATCCCTATAGTTTGAGACACACACGTGCGCATTTAGTGTCCGTACACACTGTGTTTCTACGAAGTATTTCCATGTGTGATATGTCTGTGTGCATCATAATGAGCATGTGTTATTTTTTTATCATAATGTGCGTGTGTATTGACAATAATATTTTTTGCATTTGTGAGTACTCCTTTACATGTGTTATTTCCTCACCTCCCGCGAATCTTGGCAGAATTATTTGTACGTAGACGCAACATGAAGGCTACTCCAGTCTATATTTCCTCCGAGATTAAAGCTTATCAGTTCTCTATCTCATCTTGAGCCGCAGTTATCCGGGTTCAATTTTCTACGGCAAATATGGCTTCTATCGCATGAGGCGTTGAGTTTGATCAATTTGATATTGGATACAGTTCCTTGATAACAAACTTAGTGTTACATCTCGTATCTGTGAGAAGTTTCAAGGTATTAAAACGATACAAACTATATAAGTTAAGGTACAGCGGGTAGCGGTGTTAAATTAAAACTCGACTGGGGGCAAATGTAACTGGTCCATTTTTTCCATGTTTTACAATTTTATTTTATTTATTGTTCAGAACACATACAGTCATATAGGTATCAAATACATAGATAGCAAACATGTATAAGGGATAAAATACCTGAGGTTCATAAATGTTTTAAAAAGTAGGGTATACATCAAAAACATGCAAATGCGTCTTTGCGAGGAGAAAACAAAAGATAAATTCGTCGGCCGTCCGCCGTCGCGCGACTGCGGACGCGGGTCTAGACAATGGATATACACGTAACCGTGCAAACTATCGGTCGTCGGTCGTGGACGTGGCCTTGAGCGCACGGAAATCTGGCTCGCTGGATGCTTTGGTCAGCCTAAGCCACGTCCCGAACACCGTGCACACTGATCGGTCGCGGTCGCGCGACCGCGGACGTCCGCGTAGTATGTTCCTAGCTTTACGGCGGACGGTGTGTGTTAACCAACTTCCATGCTGCATTTTCGCTAGGCCGATATAGCGCCAAAAATAATCACTAGGTAGGTCCCCGAATAACCATAATATATACATATAGCCTTATCATCAATCCCATACCGTTGACAAAGAAACTATTAACATTGCCTAATGGAATTCTTCAGCTATTAGTGTACTAACATTCAAACAGATTACCGAAGGCTCACACAAGGCATTAATTAAACGAATCCTCCTTAGGGTAGTCATTAACCCGCGCCATTTGTTTCTACCGCTTACTGTTCGCAAATTATTCACTGCCCGTTTGTTCGTGGCCGCATCAACGTGTAGTTTAGTAAAATAGTAAGAAACCAAAAAAGCTAACTATTTTTTAACCGACTTCAACCTCCTCCTTTTTTTGAAGTCGGTTAAAAATCAACAAATAAATAAACTTTTTAACAAAAAAGAAAACCCCCTTCAAAAATAAGCGCGTTACAAAACACTGAGAAACTAAAAAGCAAAAAATAATAAACCTTTGAATTCAGATTTCTTATCGGATTGCAATAATCTAAACATCCATATTATAAATAAATCAATTATATTTGGAGTCGGGGCCAGCCTGCTTATGGTCGGGTGGGGCAAACAGGAAATAGCAAGGCGACGAACAGGTCTGGTACCGACTACAAAAATAATTGATTTGTTTATAATTTGGATGTTTAGATTATTGCAATCCGATAAGATATCTGAATTCAAAGGTTTATTATTTTTTGCTTTTTAGTTTCTCAGTGTTTTATAACGCGCTTATTTTTGAAGGCGGTTTTCTTTTTTGTTAATTAAAAAGTTTTTGCAACGAAATGTATTAAACATGTTTGCATATTTCCCGGAATAGGTACCACTAACTCTATTTAATTGCTAAACTTCGTCGGCCAAACCTGTCACATTTTGGTGTTTAGAAAAGGTAATAGTTGTATTCTAAGTTTTAAATTCAAATATTTGTTAGTATTTTCTTTTTAAAAGTATTATTTGTGAATAACTGTATCATTTATGCGTGACGACCGGTCTAGCGCAGTCGGTAGTGACCCTGCCTGCTGCGCCGCGGTCCCGGGTTCGAATCCCGGTAAGGGCATTTATTTGTGTCATGAGCACAGATATTTTGTTCCTGAGTCATGGATGTTTTCTATGTATATAAGTATTTATATATTATATATATCGTTGTCTGGGTACCCACAACACAAGCCTTCTTGAGCTTACCGTGGGCCTCAGTCGATCATCTGTGTAAGAATGTCCTATAATAATATTTATTTAATATTTATGTTTTTGTATATGTACGAGTAGATGTAATTAAGTATTAAAAATACTAATAAGTAGTATTTTAAAGCTGAGATGTCAATTTTTGGACTTGAATTGTGAACTTGTTATATAATAAAATAAAATTCGAATCATAAACTCCACGTACTTGCAAGTTAGCAAATCATTAAAACAGTCAGCCATATTGCTCATGTCACATAAATTCGTATTCTGTCGTCCTTCAATAAATCGCCGAATCTGAATAAAAATATCAACCGTAAAATTGGGACAAATAAAAAATTATCAATCTGTACATCAGTCGGCCATATTTTATCATAGACTCGAGATACATTTTTAAATGCCTCGTCGAATGACCACAGACAATTATGCAGATTGAACAATGCGTGTCAGTGTCAGTCTGTCATAAAGTTGTATATCAAATTATCGAGAGAGCAGTTGTGTATATTAGCTTGAGTGAATTATATACTTATAATAAATTATGTATATAACACGATATCCCTAGCCCTGAAAACTATTTCACTTTTAATGTATTTATCATGGTATTTTAATGTATTTTTATTGGTCCAGAACTCCAGACACAAAAACCGCTTATTCCTTTATTATCTCAGAAGACTTGGTGATATATTTAATATTTATTTACCTATTTTCAAGTAAGGTCCCAGAAATTTCATATCACCAGTTTTAAAACCTGATTTCGCTGGTTGGCCACCTACTAAGAATGGGAGAGGATCGGGCTGCTAAGAGGGCGTATCTGTGAAGACCAACTGGTGGCCGCCCGGCGGGTCAGCCCAGATACCGCTGGGAAGACAGTATGATGGTGGATTTGTGTCAGCTACAAGCCGATGATTGGCAGGAAGCTGCGCAAGATAGGGATAGGTGGCGTGCTCTCGTTTTGGAGGCTAAGATTCTCTTTGGATCGCAGAGCCATATTAGTTAATTTTAAAACCAACCTACCTACTACCTACTATGGTCTCGCTTTCCGTTATAGGCACTGGATAAGAAAAAAATGTGTACATCTACTCCTACGCCCAAAGGATGATTGCAAAATTATAACTAATATTTAATCTCGATCTAAAAATTGTATGTAAGTAATGAAAATGAAAGCTCATCTGAGATTAATAATGAATTGTTGTTTTTTAACAGCAGTCTACTGGACTATCTACAAAAATAAGCGTTTCTTAAAAAAGCCCAAAATAACGAGCAGATCGTAAATAAAATCAAGGCTCGAGACTTTGTACTTACAATATTCATGAAGCTCAGCGTAAACAAATCCAGTAGTAAACGAAACGCAAAGGCTTACAAGAATAATTTAATTTCGCCCAAAACATTGAATTACAGATTGAATTAATCACTTTGATCGTAAGCAACCGGGTTTACGAAATCATGAATTTTTAATACTGAATGTATTTTTAATTAAATACAGGAGGTTTTGGCTGAAAGTTTCATAAAAGCGCGATGAAAAATGAATTAACGAAGTGCTTTTAGCCGACCTTGGGTGCCGAATATTTTTGATGTAATTATTAAATATGCAAAGCAATACTGTTTGAGAGATGAACGTTTTTAAAGGTTTAATTAGGCAAATTATTCATTTTAATATAATAAATGGTCAAGCCTCTTGTCGAATGGTTTTATTTTTTTTATGAATACCTATTATTATTCAAAAAGTTGTGATTATGCAAAGGAATTTATTACTCTGTACATTGCTTGTGAAATTTTGACAAGTTCATTGACTTTCCTTCAGAAAATCTCCTGTAATTCTACTCACATCTAAATTTCAAGCCAAACTAAACTATACATAGGCAAACTTCTCTCATCTCATTTCTGAATAACTTTAACAATATAATTTAATTTAATCTGCATTAAGCTGTAGGTATTTGTCATTTAAGTTTATTCTAAATAAATTTTCACTCGCTTGTGAACAGAGGTAGAACTTTATTTAAAAAGCTTTAAGCAACCCTTTACTTAAACATTTCTCCGAAAGTCATATCATTCATTAATTACCCGCAAAATTCCAGACCCTACCTATTCAAAATATATGAGTATTCTTTCAACCAAATAGCATTTTGAATTACTGTAATGGAACCCCTTAGAGATGTTTAACAGACCGCGTCCCAAACTGAGGTCGTTTAGAGATAATTTATATCCATAAGAGCATTTTAATCCACGTTTAAATTTATTTAAATGGGATATTGGATATTAAAATTCGTTTTAAACTGGTTCGAAAATTACTTTAGCAACATATATGTACATATTATATTATTTATTCGTAAGGCCACGCTATACGAGTGCCCATGTACGAAAGGTACCCATGTACGAAAGGTGCCCATGTACGAAAGGTGCCCATGTACGAAAGGTGCCCATTCATTGGTGTCAAAATCAAAGGGATTGACGCCAAGTGTTCTTAAGTCGTGTCGTGGCTTGCATTAGTAGAAAACGTGAGCTACCTTAAATAAACTTACGCCTGTATTCCCAAAAGAGGTAGGTAAAGCACATGAAACTGCTCAAGTTTCAGTGTTTTGTAAAGGAGTTGACCGAAGACGAAATTGTGATATTCCAGTGACATGTTAGCCCTTCGCCTACACCACAATTGAACTCATATACCATAGTCGATTTCTACCATATCCGTGAAAGGAAAGGATGTTTCTTATCTCGTTTCTTAACCCCTCCCTCACCAGAAAAGTGGTGTATATGAGATGTCTAAACCAAATTAAATTGCAAACGGGAGTTCATCGCGTATTATTATGTTTTTAACACTGACCTCCGACGTTTCAAAGACGGCATTGTCCCCGTGGTCTCGGAGCAGACGTACGTCAGAGGTCAGTGTTAAAAACATAATAATACGCGATTAAGTCCCGTTTGCAATTTTAAATATGTGTAAAAATCGTGTAAGTTTAAATAAGTGTAATCCAAATAAATTTATATAGGTACTTGTAGTTATTTAGTAAAGTTTTGTCTCATTGAGAGCATACATCCACCCTTCGGGGACGTAAAATTATTTTTACGACGGGCATCCCTCTTCATTGCGCCGGTAAAAGGTCACAGAGCTTGTTGTAATTTGAATTTTATGGGGCCGTAAAATGAACTATCGCTCAATGGGGTCCTCAAAATCTTGGCAATGGCTTTAAATGCGAAAACAACGATATATTTCCGATCACAATTTATTTGGGGTCGGTTGTTATGTGACACGTACGTAGGTACGACCTGGGTACGTAGCCGAATGGCACAAGCGCTTACGAAACGAAACGCTTGTAGATATCTATCTCTATCGCTCTTGCATATTGGCGAGACAGAGCCAGACTACCTTTCGCGGCGTTTCGTTTTCGTTTCGTGTCGCAGAAATGCCATTCGGCTGCGGCTCCTGTGCCGCTTTTGTTTCTCCGGCGTTTATAAGCACTGTGATTCAGCTCAGTCACATGGAACATGATTTTTTTGGTAAATATTCGCAATTTTAAAAATATTATTGTTGGACCTTTAAGCTCATTCAACACATTTTCAGGTAAAATGTTGCTATGACGCAATCATAAGGCTCGTACTTTCTAAAAGTTGTCAGATTTCATGTAGAAGCTTATAACTCTATAAGCACTGACTTAACAAACTTTACACCGTAGTCAAAATGTTGATCGTTTTATATCTACTACAAGACGCATTATAGAGTAAGAACTTGGAGCCGCCAAACCTTCCTAATTTTCTCAAGGATTAAACATAGCTAATTAAATGTAGTAATGTACTTCTGAAGTATGTATAACTTTTAATGTTTGCACTTTGCATTCTGCTTGTTCGGCCCGATTGACATTTTTCCGCTACAAGTTAAAAAACCCCTGTTTTTCTTTATATTTTTTTATATATAGCGTTATGTTAAACTAAAACCCTAGACACGATACTGGAGACGGATGCTCAGGATCCCATGGACTGCTTTTAGAACTAACGAGTCAATACTGCGAGAACTGAATATCACCAAGCGGCTCTCAACTATTTGTCAGGAGAGAATACTCAGGTTCTTCGGGCATATCATGCGTTCTAAACAGCACACTCTCGATAGGAACATTATGCTCGGCTAAGTCGAAGGCCGACGCTCCAGGGGTGGAATACCGCTAAGGTGGGCTGAGACCGTGAAGAAAGCTTGTGGTTCCATGCAGATGGTAGTCCATATGGCCCTAGACCGCGTCAAGTGGAGAGAAATCACTGTTGGTCACGATCCTCAGCCATGAGAAGAGAGAGATGTTAAACTAGAGGGAATAACTTTACTATGCTTACCAGTGAGTGCTGCGTAGTCGCTCTTCGGCAAAAACATCTGCAGCAGTAATCAGTTGTCTCCTTCTTCCACTTGATTCACTTTTATTAAATAACACCAACATTTTGTACGCACTCATATAATATTTTAAGTGACACTGAAGTTCTTGTTTACATTTTTGACATTTGTGGACAATGAGGAGGCACACTAACATTTTATCCCGCTAGGCGGCGCCTGTGCAAGTACCTAGGTATGTCACTGTCATTCATATGTGTGAGAGAGAAAAAACATAGGTATCATCTTCTTGCTCTCACGTATGAAATTATTTATCTGTGCAATGGACTAATAGGGTGGCGCCATCTGTCATAACCTTTGAGTATGCCTCCTCATTTGTCTGACAGGTCAGTAGCCACGCTAGGTACTAACAATGACATAAGGGTCTCCTCAAACATATCGTCACTACTTTGAAAAAAACTTATATCTTCTTCTGTTAATGAAATGAAAATTGTAGTAAGTATGTATAAAATGCATATAGACTTACTGCGTTTTAATTTTGAGGAGCAGTGTGAGATACGAGATTTTTTCAAAGTAGTGACGATATATCGACTTTGAATCGGCCTTTGCCGACCAAAAATCGCTCGTTAGCATGAGAGCAATTCCCGAATAATTTGTACATTTGGATCACGTCTCCGATTTTGATAAAAATTGGTAGGCTGATAGTCCATGATGCTGAGCAAGATCCACTAGGTTTCCCAAAATGTCCTAGGTTGTTTGTATGAAACCTTCCTTTTTTGTTACCAGATTTCTATACATTTTCGGTAGCAAAAAAGGAAAGTTTCATACAAACAACCTAGGACATTTTGGGAAACCTAGTGGATCTTGCTCAGCATCATGGACTCTATCAGCCTACAAATTTTTATCAAAATCGGAGACGTGATCCAAATGTACAAACTATTCGGGAATTGCTGAAGAACATATGCGTACGGATGCATTCAACGACGACGACGCGTAAGCATTTTCTTGCTAACGAGCGATTTTGGTCGGCTCAAGTCGATTCTGCGTCGATAACTTTAGGGAAACCCTAAGAAAGGTTTAATGAGTACTAAACAGCGTGGTTGAGGTAACTGGTGACCGAAGAGCTGGCGACTTCCTCGCACAACGTATCAGCATTGCGATACAGCGAGGAAACGTCGCCAATATCCTTGATACAAAGCCGCAAGGGCCTATTTTAGACATTAGCTAGTTTTTAAGTTTAGTCTTAGTTTCTTATATAATTACGTAAATATGTTCATTAAAGACTAAAACTGTGAACAGCGTGCTGCTTATAAAAATCATAGCTTCACAAACTGTTGAGCCTACAACGGATCCTGAACTAAGTTCCAGCTGGCATGGATTGTTTCGCTTGAGAACTAAGATTTAGTTCAGACAGTATAAGCAAGTTTGCAACAAGAACGCGGTGGTTAGCCGTGCTAAGTTAGTCTGACAGATTATGCCTTAACGACAGCGCAGACGGGCGGATCCGGTTTGACTTGCTGTTTCGTAGAACCTTTACAAAATGATGGGCAAATGTCTTCAAAGAAAAGGGGATAGCTGCTTTTCTGTACTCTTTTTCCTCTTTGGATCTTAATATTACGTACATCGACGTAAGTTACCTGTAAGTAGTAGTAGTCCTCCTTGCGTTATCCCGGCATTTTGCCACGGCTCATGGGAGCCTGGGTTTCGCTTTGACAATTAATCCCAAAGATTTGGCGTAGGCACTAGTTTTTACGAAGCGACTGCCATCTGACCTTCCAACCCGAAGGGTAAAACAGACCTTATTGGAATTAGTCCGGGTTCCTCACGATGTTCTCCTTCACCGAAAAGCGACTGGCAAATATCAAATGACATTTCGCACATAAATTCTGAAAAACTCATTGGTGCGACCCGAGGATCGAACCCGCGACCTCCGGAACGAAAGTTACCTGTATATTATGTTATTTCGTTTGATTTTTGGAGTGCAGACTATTTTCATACAAAGTTTTGAATGCATTTAAATTTTAAGTGCTTAAAAATTCGAAAAATAATCGTACTGTGGTCGATATACATATTTATAAGTACTTATGTGAATATATTTTCATTTATGTTATCTAATATCCAAGGAGTTTAGTAGGAGGGTTTGGTTGGATTTGTATGAATAGGCGGTTTCACGCGACCTCTTTCGTTATAATGTTATTTCGTTATAATTGGCTATCGTTTTATTTGCCAGGAACCAGCACGGGAAGCATGGTCGCGCGATAGTCGATAAAATATCAGGCCGTCCCTATCGCACTTACAAATAGTGCGAAAGGGACGGCCTGCTATTTTATCGTCTATCGCGCGACCATGCTTCCCGTGCAGGAATTTCAAAGATCTAGTTTTTAAATAGTCTTGACAACTGGATGCCGAAACGTGTCGAAAGAAAGCGAACCATATTTTGACGTGTTTCCTCTCTGTCGCACCTTTCAATTTGCAATGAAGTGGGGCAGGAAGGTAACAAATTGAACGACGAGGGTAATTGAATTGATGTCGTGTAGCTTCTCAGACATTGCAAGCAAAGTCTGGCAACGTCGCGCCACCTTTTAGGCCTGGGTTGTTCTGACCCGTCGCCGGCGATCCAGTTAGACGTTGTCCACGGCGGCGTCTGTATGCTATGTTTGAAAGTGTGTCGTAACATGCTCGTCAAAACCCTGTGCTCCGCTTTCGTAACGACTTGCGAAAGCGTAAGTACACAGTCAAAGGATTCGCCAAAAACCCAACAGTCAAGTGGAGGACTCCAATCGAGCAACGAGCGGCTCGTTGCTCGCTGGTTTCTCCGTAACACGACGTACTGACTGCGCGAATGTTTGCTATGTAACATGTTACATTACAACTGTTGTAGCTATAAGTATGCATATGTACTCATAGGTTAAGTACCGTTGGCTGCGTCCAACGGCGGTCCGTTAGTCGAATACAGGACTTCTTTGAGCGAGCACGTTTGTTTATCTTTCTGCTTCCTAACCTCCAAACTAACACTGGCGACGACGGGTCGCACACCGCGTGTGCACAAATATGGCTAAAGTTACCATCGGAACACTCACAACATACAATCATGAGGTTCAGGAATGGTCGACCTACAAAGATCGACTCGAGCAGTGGTTTTTAGCAAATAGTTTGGACGACACGGAAGATAAATCAAAAGTTAAGCGTCGCGCGGTTTTATTAAGTAGTTTATGCGAAAACACTTATAAGTTGGTGCGTGATTTAGCCCTTCCTAGTGATGTGACGACTTTAAACTACGATGCCGTTGTTAAACTCC